>NC_057395.1:6523800-6823800 GCF_019320065.1 Cervus canadensis | reverse complement strand
AGTTGCCCATGAAGCAAAGACAGTAAAGTGCTGAAGTCCCAATTAGTAAAGTTTTGAAATCCCATGTTGAGACCATTGGTGATTCTGGCCTGATTTTCTCATTATAAATCCGCATTATTTTTCTCTGAGGGTCTTAGATTGAAAAAAATGGAACTAAGAACAGTTGATGCATTGTGTTTAGTCTGAGAAATTGCCACTGTTTGGATATCCCAAGACTTTTTGAAAATTCCAGGTTTAATAATAAATGGAAATTTAGAGAAAAAATTGAACTTAAAAATTTATTTTTTTAATTGAAGTATAGTTAATTTACTATGTTGTGTTAATTCTATACAGCAATGTGATTCATACACATACCTACATTCTTTAAAAATTTTGTCTTTGACTGGACCTTGTGGGACAACTTCATTTCTCAGCATTTAAGCTTTTAATTTTAAGATGCTTCCGGAATTCCCTGATGGTACAATTGTTGGGACTCCACTCTTTCAGTGCAGGGGGCATGAGTTTGAGCCCTGGTTGGGGAACTAAGATCCCACATGCTGTGTGACATGGCCAAAATTTAAAAGAAAATTAAAAGTAGAAACATGCTTCCAACTTTGATTTAGCTATACATAGCTGTGTGGGATTTGTGGGTACAGCTGGAAGTTGGTATGAGCCTGCTTTTCGATGTGTAGATTGATGCAAAGTCTTTATCTGCCTGTTTGGGCTTTACGTTTCTTTGTTCACTGCTGCTGGATCCAGGCAGTCCTTACATTAAAAGGAAAAATCATCCTTATCTGCTGGCACTGAAGTGACGCATATTGTAGTGTGAATTCAGGGGCCTGTGCAAGTGGTAAATGATGTTAGAAAAAAGTAAGAACTCACCTGCATGTTTTTCAAGATGAAGCACACATTTACCTGAAGCACAATTTCAAACAACAGGCAGGTTAGTAATGTGCCATCAGCAAGGGGCAATTTCACATTGTGTTTGTGTTGCAGTGGGCGATTGTGTTTTTATATTTGGCTATCTGGGAGGACATTTCTATGTCAGATAATTAGTCTAATGTCTACAAGGGACATTGCCTTCTTGTGGCCAACCGTGTTCCCAAACATGTGCAATTGAACCATACAGGTATCTTTCCAGATGGTATTAAGCAATAATCCATTCCTTTACTGTTTTCCCAGAGCAGTTACTTCCCGCAGCAATGATCTTGTAGTGAAAGGCCTTTTGAATAGTTCTATCCTTCCGCCTCATGTCAGGAGTGCAGGAGTTAGCACAATTTGGGAATAACATGGAAAGAGACTGAGAATGGAATTCAAAATACAAAAGGACAGGAAGCCATACATCATCCCACAAAGTAACATTATGACTTGGTGGCCTTAGCAAGGCCTTCTCCAGGGCTGTAAGCTGGAGCCAAAAATACAGCAAGCGCTGGAACTTTGAAACGGACTGTAAACTTGTCTTGAATGGCCCCCAGACACCCTGGCCTTTGTTTATAGAAGTCTTTGTTTTCCCTTGACAGTACCAGGAACCTAACATTTTCCTAGTTAGGTATATTTCTGTATTCATTGTCCCCGCAATGCCAGGTTAGGTTGACAGCTTGACAGCTTGGCTGCGTGAACTCTTCTTTATTGACCATCTTCCTTATCCCTTTTCTCTGCCTATTAAGTTGAATTCAATTTTATTTTATTTTTTTCTGGCCAGCCTGGCCTAGGGCTCCACTCTCTAGGAAGTATCAGAGAACTGAACTTGGTCTAGGCAGCTATGCTGAATTTTGTGGTGAGTCAGGAATATTTTCTCAGGATGAGAGTTACAGTGGTTTGGCTCGACACAGGATTCGTTTACCAATCCTGGCCTGTCTGAAAGCTTGCTGTGTGACTTTTGGGTAAGTCATAACCTTTCTGTTTTTAGTTTCCTGTAAAGTGGAGATAAGGCTGCAAGGCTTTTCATCCATCTCCCTTGGAGGAGTTTTGTGAAGGTTAGTTAATTAATTGTCAAGACGTCGGCATATGGGATGCGTAAAAGGAATGTCAAGTGATAGGTCAGGCCAGGCGAAAGAGAAACAGGGTGGTTGTGGAATAATTGCTAATTTTTCAACATCTTTGAGTTTCTAGGGCAGTTGTCAGGAGAAGTTCTTAAATTTGATGGCTCTAAAAAACACCAAGGTGTCAGAAGAGCTATTTCTAGCTTCATGTCCTTCTATAGGACTCTGTGGAAGAGTCTGTGAATTCCATGACTGTCTTTGAACCTAGGGAAAGTGGAACGATCTTGGGAGATGCTTTTACCTATAAATGTGAGCTTCATTTGACCATAGCTTTAGGGATATATTCAATCAATATTAATGCAAAGGAAAAGATGAAATCATTTTCTTTGGGTGTCTGACTGCCTCTGGCCAGGCTGGCAAACTTTGGGAGAATTGAAGAAGTTGGAACAGTAAGAAAGATACCACTTCTTGAACACTTAATTTACTCCAGCAACTTCACTTATGTTGTCTTTTTTTTTTTTTTTTTTTACCAAAAAAGCAACCCAGTGAGGGGAAAGGATGGTTTCTGGCCCCTGATGGCTCTCTTATATATTTCTTTGGCCACAACGTATACAACTCTAAGACTGTAGCCATGGGTCGTGACCTGTGGTCTTGGACTTGAGAGGCACGGACTGGCTCTAGAGATTAAAACCTGTGGACCATTCTGACCACTTTAGTGTCACATTCTGAGCCATTGCACTCACTGATAACAAACATGGGAAACATATAAGCAAGAATTAAGTTCAACATAAGTGACCAGAATGTCAGCTAGCTCTGAAAATTCCAGTATCTCATTCTTAGAAGATAGCCTGGGTTGGAATGTATGTGTGTATATATATATATATATACACATATATATATGTATATATATATATATTTTTTGGCCATGCCATGTGGCATGTGGGGTCTTAAGTCTCCTCACCAGGATTTGAACCCAAGGCCTCTGCAGTGGAAGTTTGGAGTCTTAACCATTGGACTGCCAGGAAAGTCCCTATATTTTAGTTTTGAGCATGTAAATATTCCTCAAACTGGAGACATATTGGAGGAGGGAGGGGAATAGAAAATAATGGAACCTGCCAGAGCACTTGTTTTTTTTTAAATTGTAGACAGGTTTGGTGGAACCAAGAGAAACGGTAAGAAGAAAACGTGTGTGTGAGTGTGTGTGTGTGTGTTTGTGTGTGTCTGTGTGCCGGTGTTTTGCTTATTTATTTTGTCCACCTTTGGGTAAATTGGTGGAAAGTCTGAACCAGAAATCTGTCTTCCTTCTAACGTGAAAAATAACCAGAGACCTCACATGATTCAGTGCCCAAAGTCCTGAGAACTGGATTGGGGTGATCACTGTAGCCTGCTTTCAGGTGGCCCACTCATGCCCACAGGGGGTTAATGAATGACTTGGCCAGAAATGGAAATCCACTTCTCTGACTCTTGACATCCAGACTATCACCTACTAAAAGTGAAAACAAAGTTCTTTACCAAGTGGGGTGAATTAAAGTGGTTTGTAGAAAATGCAGTCTTGTAGATCAATATCCTATAAAATCAGTGTATAGACTATTGACGAAGAGCTTTAAAACAGAGCAGTTGGTGTATTTTTAGACACATGTAAACACACCAAAGAATGATGTCTTCTTTCTTCCTTCACCAAATGCTAAGCATCTCTTCAAGGCATTTAAGAGGAGGCCTTGCTTCCAGAGTTGACAGTGTGGGTGGAATACATCCAGAAGTCAAAGCGCAAATAAAAATAACAACAACACACACGCACACATGAGCTCTTCTCGCCACTCATATGTTGTGGAAAATGCATGCGTGGGGGCTGTGACCTGCCGCGATTCATGTGGGAGTCAGAGCTGCCTGGATTGCTAGGTTCGAGGCCAGTGTAGGTAACTGAGCACAAAGCCACATGCGCTCATCTATTTATAGCTCTCAGCGGTGAAAAAAGTAAAACCAAAATGCAGCTTCTACCTGCTGTTTCCCAACTGACGCTAACACAAAACGGATAAGACCTCCTTTTGGTTGCCTTTGTAGTTTCAACTGACACACACAAAAGTGATGACTTGGGTTGTCCCCACTTCTCGATCTCCCCCTCCCCCCCAAACAGGTGAAACAATCAGAGAGGCAGCCCTGGAGCCCTTCAGTCTTCCGTCTGGTCCAGAAGGCACCTCCAGCCATTTGAGATGCAGAAAGAGAATTGTTTGCATCCCCTTCTTCCTTGCAAGAGCTGTCTCTTTCAGATTCATCCGAATGAATACCAAAGTACTACCTAAAAACTTATCTTTCAGGAGATCTTTTCCCCCTCCAGCTTGTGTGCAAGACAGACACACAGACACACACACACACAGACACACACACACAGACACACACACACACAGAATTGCAACTCTTCCCCAAATAACCACAAACAAAACCTAACCAGTAAGAAGGCAGAATCTTGCCTTATAAACAAGACCTAATTGCAGCAGAGGATGTAGTCAGCCTTTTGCTGACGTTCACAGGCCTTCTAGACTCCCTGGATCCAGGTACCTGGATTTTAAAGCCCTTATTAGCATCAAAAGTTCAAAAGCGATCTTTTCTTAAGGAGGTCTGCAAGGAAGGGCTTAGAACGCCCTATTAGAAATTGTTGACCAGAGCTTTTGAGGATCATTTTATTCAAAGGCAAACCTCTGGAGAGAAGAGAAAGTGAGGCCAGTTGGCGGTGCAGGTGGAGGTGGGGTGGCGGTGGCATCGCCCCCCAACCGTGTGGTCCCCGCGGGGGACTGGCAGCGACCCAGCTCGCGCGCAGGTTAGGCAGGAAGCTGCGGTGAGGCTCAGCGGCTCAAAAGCTACTGGAGCTAATAGATTGTGGTCATGAGGAGAGCGCAGTATCTCGGTAGTGATGGGAACACGCAAAAGCATCGTCAAAACATTTGCAGAAACACGCTGAGCTCTGCACTCCGGAGCCGCGGCCCCTGGACTCGGCTGGAAGCTGCAGGCTCTGGGCGCTTCTGCAGCGTGGCCCCGCTGTCCCTCCTGCATCTAGTCATCGCCACTCCGGATTCGGCGGCCTCAGAAGAGGGGGCTGAGCTTCCAGAGAGGCTGGAGCCTGATCCCGAAGCCAATTGCTCCTTCCCCGATGCTCCTCCCTGCCCCAGCCTTGCTCTCCGTCCATCAGACAGACCCAGAAGCTTCCACAAAGGAGTGTGTATCTCCACCTTGGAACAATAAAATAAGGCGTTTTTAACTTCCTCCCTCCCCACCTTTTTTTGGTAAGGAGAAGGAGACTGCCAAACTTGATGGTGTAAGAATTTGAATTTTTGCATAGATTTTTTTTTCTTTTTTGCTATTTTTATTTTGCACTATGAAAACAACAAGGATGACTAGGAACATTGCTTTTTTTCACATTCATATGAATTTTAGGAAGTTATTGCCTTTTCCTCTGGAGAAATAACCTAGAGACAAAAAAGAAGTAGCGTCACACTGAGAAATCTGCAAATCCCACAAGTCAACAACTTGAGGAAAACCCCCACGGGCAGGGAAGAGCACAAGTGTCACCAGAGACAGACCAGCACACATAAAGCCAGCAGGCTGGGGTGACGGCCGTTTCAATGCCACTGACCCAGGCAGTGGGGTCCCCTTTCTCCCTGGGCGCCCACTGCCACCACTTCCAAGGGGGTGACTTCATGGAGATTTTTGATGGTTAAAATTACTTGGACCCGTAAAACTTGAGAGGACCTTAGTGACCCTCTCATCCAAACTCCTTCATGGGATGATGAAAAATAATCCTTAAATCCAGAAAAGCCACACAGTCAAAGAACAATTAAATTCATTCCCGCTGCAGGGAAACGGCATTCATTCATTCATTCATTCAGGCAGTAAATGTTTATTGAACACTTACTATGGATCCATTGTTTTATGTCTACTGTCCCCAGAGCAGGAAAAACAGGCAGAAATCCCTGACCTCATCAGGCTTGTCAATGCCAGACGCTGTTCCGAGTATTTCACAGGTATAGACACGTTTAACCTGTGAACAGCGCTGAATGGTGTGTGATGGTGTTATCTACGCTTTAGAAATCAGGAAGCCCAGGAAGGAAGTGGCAAAGCCTGGATTCAAATGTTGACAGTCGACCTCTTAGTGGATGAAGCAATATTACCTCTGTGTGTTCACGCATGCATGTGTATAGTCATGCATTTATTCATCCTGATAGCCTTGATCTCACACAGGCTTCTTGACACTGCCTCCAGAGCTCTACATGTCATTTGACACCACCTCATGCGCCTTAAGGAGGGCATGGCAACCCAGTCCTGTATTCTTGCCTGGAGACTCCCATGGACAGAGGAGCCTGGTGGGCTACAGTCCATAGGGTTGCTAAGATTCATACACGACTATAGTGATTTAGCATGCACACATGCATGTGCTTTAAAGGGCTTCCCAGGTGACCCTAGAGGTAAAGAACCCACCTGCCAATGCAGGAGATGTAAGAGATGCTGGTTCAATCCCTGGATTGGGAAGATCCCCTGAAGGATAACATGGCAACCCACTCCAGTATTCTTGCCTGGGAAATCCCTTGGACAGAGGTGCTGGGCAGACTATAGTCCCTAGTGTCCCAAAGAGTTGAATATGTTGAAGCAATTTAACATGCACGTACATATGCCTTAAAAAAAGAAGATCTGTGTCGAAGATGGTCTTCTTCTTAGGAACCTGCCCTGCAGTCCGCATCTTTCACGGAAATGGCTAGACTAGCTCTCAGTTGCATCACTAGCATTGACAAAGCAGGTTTGTGGACTTTTTTTGGGCTTCAGCACTGTTCTTTGAAGTAGGTAGCATTACCTCTGCTCGATCACCCAGTAAAGTGGGAGCCATGCCCAGGCTTTCTGTCTCTGAGTCTGGAAAGGCCTTTCCTGGTAGTAACAGAGGGTCTGTTCATTCACAGAGAAACAAATCGGCCCTTCCTGGATGAAGACAGAGTGTTCCCAACCAGGATAGAAGCAGGCAGGTATTTAACTGTGAGGACAGTACATTGCCGTCCGTATGCCAGTTTGTAACATAATTCCCAGCACTCTTTCTTATTCCTTTTCAAATAATTTTAAAGAATGCTTCCCACTGGAGATGCAGGAAGATTCCTTGCTGTGTACTAGGAACCTAGGAATATTAACAAAGTGAAGCATTTTCAGGTAACCTCTGACTCTATTACTTTTTGTTCTTTCTTGCTCTGAACTGCAGAGTTTTAGAGAACAGAGCAGATGTGAGTTTGCTTGTGCTTTCCTGCATTAAACACATTTGTGGGAAAAATGTGGTAGGAAAATGATGAGGCTAGTTTCTTTGTTATAACATTCTCCTGCCAAAGTGTAGACACCTATCGACTTCCTGGCAGCATAGTTATTAGCTTCTGTACAAACGAGCTGTGAAGAACCTTTCTTTTTTCCCCCTCCTTCCTTCCATTTATTCCCCCTAACCCCCACCAAGGGCTTCCCTGGTGGCTCAGTGGGAAAGAACCCACCTGCCAATGCAGGAGACTCAAGTTTGATACCTCGATCAGGAAGATCCCCTGGAGGAGAAAATGGCAACCTACTCCAGTACTCTTGCCTAGGAAATTTCATGGACAGAGGAGCCTGGTGAACTATAGTCCACGGGGTCGCAAAGAGTTGGATATGACTGAGTCACTAAACAATGACCAATAACAACCCCCACCAAGGGCCATTTCAGAAAATAAAAAACAATGTTTGATGGTGTTTGGTATTTTGCCCATTCAAATTTTAAGAGGAGCTTTATTGATTCTCATGGGGAGGAGGGAAATGTATTCTTAAGATTTGTTTTTTTTATAAGAACACATCAGTGAAATATTGAGCTTTTTTTTTTTTTTTTAGTCACTGAACTTTTCATACCTACCTATGTATGAAAAATGGTCATGGAAGTCGCTGCCTCTTACTTGGAAAGGGAAGGCTGAAGCACACAGATTATTCATCATGGGTTCCGGTGTCCCAGAGATGATGTGCAGCCCGCAGACTGAACTTGGGGGACTCAGTGGGGAGAATCTAGCTTCACCCCTGACTGACTAGGTCTGCCTCCTCTGATTTCTGTTGAGTGCCCCCACTGTTGACTTTTAGTGACAGCGTATGTGTAGAAATAGTTCCACCTGTGATCTCACGGCAGAAAAGCACACCTCTTAGAGAACCCTCTAGAACACTTGAGGGCAATAAGAGCTCTGGCCTTTGACATTAAACAAACAACACTAAACAAACGCCTTCCTGAGTGGGTGTGACTTTGGAGTTCCTTCTGGGTTCTTCACATTAACTAACCTGAGCCAAGTTCTCAAAACGTGAATGTCTCACAAGCCCCTTCAACAGGTTTCATTGTTTTGTTTACTACACTCATCACCAGTACAAGTAATTCACTTGATCTTGTGGTTAAAAAGCACGTAACAGGAATTGCCCTCTTAATAAAATTTTAGGTGTATGGTATTATTATTATGACCACAATATTGTACAGCAGGCCTCTAGCAGTTTTTCATCTTGCATAACTGAAACTTTATACCCATAGAATAGCATCGGCCCACTTCCTCCTCCCTTCAGACCCTGGCAACCACGGTTCTATTCTCTGCTTTTTTGGGTTTGGTGATGTTGGATTCCTTGTGGAAAATGGTGTGGAGGTCCCTCAGGAAATTAAAAGTGGAACCACCCTCTGGCCCAGTAATCTCACTTCTGGGTACAAGTAGTTTAACATCTTCATTGCTAGCCCTCTGCAAACAGCATGTTCATGTTCCATGGATTTGGAATGACATTTGGGCAGAGCTGACAGGTCCATTTGCAGGGGGTTAGGTAGTTTCATGGCTCAGACTATAAGCAGTCAAACACCTTTAAAATAATTTTATGAGGGTTTTCTCTTAATGGAAAGTGTAAGCATTGTTTCATCATGATGATATTAAAACTCCAAATTAGAGAGTACGAAGTGAAGAAACAGTGGTCGTGGTGTGGGTTCTCATGCAGGAAAAATGAACCGGATATCAAATGTTCTGACTTTATGTTTTCAGTGCCATTCAATGATGATCTCAGCTGGCCTTCTGTGGGTTTATAAGGGATGTCACTTGAGTTTACATCCATATATGTGAAAAATCATTCACTATGGGTTTGTTATTATGAGTGAATGACCCTCAGCTTGATCTCCCCATGGAATGAGTGCTGTATTCCTCTCTCAGCTTGAAAAATTTGTTTAAAAATAAAAGCCCACTCCCTGCCTTCTCTTCTTTTGACGAGACGAATGTATGAGTCCCATTTGTGAGAGTAAAGAGAAAAGGCATTTTGGTTTCCCCTCTCAGACCACTTCCCACAGATAAAAATGGATTCTGTACCTTCCCCTAAACACCTGTGTTGCCACAATCACATTTTTTTTTTTTTTAACATTCATCCCTTTCACATCTCTGCTTCTTGTGGGTATTGTGTCAGGAAGAGAGAGTTAACTTTTACTGGTGCTTTCCATTTGTAAGTTTTCTCTTTAATTTCCTTAGAGTCATTTTCAGAGTCATAAATTACTCTTCGACCCTTTCCTGTTCATCCACCACCCTCTGTTTAGAACATACATCTTCTCCATAGTGCACAGCTGTCTCTGGTCTGAGTTCTTTTCCACCTCTGCTGCTAACTATCTGTGTGGCTTTGGACAAGTGACTCCATCTTCCTGGGTCACTGTTTTCTCATCTCTGAACTCTGGGTGTTGGGCTAGAAAGGCGATGTCTAGACTTAGACATCCCTTTGAAGTCTGAAAATTGTTATCATGCTGTGAGACCAGGTGTTCTTTAGAGCTGGGGATGTGAGCCTAGTACCAAGGACGCAACTTCACAAGATCTTTATTTCAACAACTGGAACTCATGGTAAGTTCTCCAAAGAAAAACTTAGAAAGAGGGCATGATGGATGGATTTCTGGAGAGAAGAATTCAGTCAACTCTTCATGCGTTAGATGGTATTTTTGTCACCCTCACTTGGATCAGGCAGTCTCCATCTTATGTTGTCAACCATTTTAGAAAAGTAGCAATCATAGTCAACTCTGGAGGTGTCTACATCAAAATAGGTGGATGGGGAAATCCGTCAGAAGTGTTAGAGAGCGTGTGAAATGCCTCTGTGGAATTGAGAAGTTGCTCACAGGTATGCTACATCATCAGTATCCACCTGGAGATGCTTCTCCATTATTTCTCCAGCCCTAGACGGGCTATCTCTTGAGCGGTCAGAATGGAAATTGAAGTGATCGTTAATAATTTTTGACCTGAATCAACATAGATCCGTCTGCTTTCCTTAAAACCTCATTGAAAGGCTATAGTTTACTTTTATTTGAAGAGGAAGGAGGCAGATAGAGGGGGAAGTGGAGTATAATAATTCATTGTCCTTGTTAAGTGTTAACTTATTCAAATATCATTTCAATGAATTCTGTATTACTCAGTGAAAGTGAAAGGAAAGTTTTGTGTCCTGGAGAGTCACTTTAGTATTTGGGAAATTATTGGGCAGAATTCAATTTGTAGACAAGTCTGTCTAAAAGTAGATCTTGTCAAGGCATAAAATGAAGTTTGATTAATTCCTTGGTCTTGAGCACAGCCTGACTGCTAGCACACCACTGAAGTGAAAGCTTAGATAATTTCTGGACACAGTTGGTTTGACATTTCTTTGGGATTGGAGGTGTGATTAAATCCACACAGAGTTTAACTTTGTTTTGAAATGGAAAGCAACATGGCAGAGTGGGAAAAGTGTGGTCTCTGGCTCTGAACTAAAGCAATAATGACCAAACTTCTTCTCTTTGTAGGATGAATATTGTATTTATTGCATAAGCTTGCTGTGATAATTAAAGCATTAATATTTGTAACAGCTCAAAGAGTGTTATTCTCCTTTCATAGGGAAAGAAGCACGGGTAAAAGTCTGTGGACCAGAAATCTATCAATTAGATATTCTGATTTTGTCTTTGCTAATCAGTTTTCTTGAGACCTTGCTCTCCAGGGTTGCAGGAGAAAGATAAATCACGGATCAGATTGGTACCGCTGGAAATTAATGTCATGAACCTAAAGAGGGTTCTTAGAGCTCTGCCATCCTCATGTGTTTCCTGGGTCACCTTGTTCTCCTACTTTGCATACTGACTATTTCAAATGTTCTCCACTCTCAAAACCGTCTTATCCACCTTCCTCACCTGCCCCATCTCATGCTGTTCCTTCTGTTCCAACCAGTGACCCTGACTCTTATATCACAGACAAAATGGAAGCTATCACATGGCAACTTCTCCATTTCCCTGGTGTACAAACATGAAAACTTCTGCCTAAACCTGTTTTTTTTTTTTTTCCTTCCCTCTAGTGCAATGGCCTGTCTTCCAGCTCAAACAAATCTCCCCATCTTTGCTCTTCATGCCACTCTGTTCTATCTTCTTGGGAAACATATTATTTCTGATTTCTCTTCTCCCTGGTGTTTCAGACAGTAAAGAATCTGCCTGCAATGCAGGAGAGCTGGGTTCGATCCCTGGGTTGGGAAGATCCCCTGGAGACAGGAATGGCAACCCACTCTGGTATTCTTGCCTGGGAAATCCCGTGAACCCTGGCAGGCTACAGTCTGTGGGTTCACAAAGAATTGGACATGACTAAGTGACTAACACTTTCTTTTTCTCTATAGCCAACATCTTCCTCTGTACCAGAATCTTTTTGTAGGTGTTGAATTACATTCACTTCACAGCTCAAAATCTTTCCCGTGAAACTCCCCATCTTGTCCACCCTTCCACCTATTTCCTTTAAGGCATTCTTTATACTCCATAGTCACCTACTGACTCCTCAAACAAACCTCATTGCTTCAATGAGTCAGCATTCCTTAAAGTTGCCAGTGATCCTCATAAAGTTAAAGCCAGTGATGACTTTTCTGTCATTCCACTTGAATATCTCAAAGACCCTTATAACTCAGCACACCCAAAACTGAACTCCAGACCTTCTTCCCCAAAACCTGCTGCTCTTCTGTTCAAACCTGCTTCTCTCCCTAATTTACTTGTTCTTACTGGATAGCTCCAGTGTCCCCTATTTTTCTCTCTTGTTGAAAATACATGATCATGTTCCTTTTGGTTTAACCGTCTATATATCTCTTGGATCCATCCACTTTTCCCCATCCCTGTATCCTTTTGATTGTCTCATCATCACCATCCTAGATTTTTACAATGTCCCCCCATCTGGTCTCCATGAAGTATCCCCTCTATTCTCAGCAGTGGAGCCAAAGCGATGTTTCTGGAATACATGTTTCATCATGATAACCTCTTGCTTAAGACATGATAGCTTCTCATTGCTGTTAAGATAAAGGAATCTGCTGTTGCCTTTGCTTTAGATGCCCTTTTCCCTTCTTGCTTCTGTCAGTTGATTCTTTTCAGATATCACTTCAAATAAGACTTTGCTGAGCATTTCTGTTCTCTCCAGACTAAACTTGGTTACCACAGCTTTTATCACTGGGGTGGTTTCACATTTTGATGATGATTGGATGTGTTTAGACAGACATGATGCTCTGAGGTGGATTTAAATATCTTTGGCTCATCACTGAATCCCCATGAAAGAATACCTAAATGTCTGAATAATATAGATCACGAAAACTGCACACATTTTTAAGGACAAAGACAGAAGAAAGAGAACACAAACATCTACTTAGGATTTCTTTAAAATGGAGTAAAATTGTCCTTTTGCAGTAGAGACATTTCACTGTCTGCCAGACGTTCATGTCACCCTTTGATGATACACAGTGATTGCTCAGAGGGGCTGTTGCTTTGCCAGATGTTACATTTCTTAGTCCCTTTAAACTCAGCTGTGGTCATGTGATTAGCTCTTGCAATGAGATGTGTGTGGAAGTTATGAGTTTAATTTCCAAAAAACAGTTCTGTCTTTTTTCCCTTGCTCCCAAATGAAAAGAAAGGACTCTGAGAGCCTAGGGAATGGTGGAGCTGCAGGACAAAAGCAACATAAACCGCGAAATTACAAGGGAGAATGCCAGTAACCAATGACAGCTGTATCCATCATTACATGAGCAAGAATTCATCAACTATCATGATGGTGGGGGATGCAAATCTGGCCCTCCACTTCTTTTTGTAAATAAAGTTTTATTGGAACACACAGCTATGTCCACTTGTTTTACCTATTGTCTATGGCTTGCTTTACATTGCAAGAACAGAGTGGTTATAATAGAGACTGTATCACTTTCAGTGATTAAGACATTTACAATTTGGCCCTTTATCAAAAAAGTTTGCTAATATCTGGTCTCTTGCATTAAGTGACTGTAATTTGGGGTTTAATTGTTGAGCAACCAGCATGCCCTAACTAGTATATCTTTTTAAGCATAAATGTTATAGCTTTCTGCACCTTTCCATTAATTGATGCATTCTTTTCCACTACTAGTTCTTGATCACCTCATGTGTTCTTGGTAATGGGGACACAAAGGTGAATAAGATGTGATTCCTGCTGTCAAAAAGCTTATAATTTTGATAGGGAGATAGAGGAATCAATTGGCAATTAAAATATGAGCACAGTGGTGGAAAATACAGGGAAACCTACAGACCCATGTAGGAGGGTTTCTTATCCCGGGCGTGGGAGAGGCGCGTGCTGAGGTCAAGTCCTCTGAGGTGAATATTCATGTGCTGGAAATATATTGTGGAGTGTTTTCAGGAGCAACATCTGTGGAGAAGGGAAGGAAGCAGGAATAGGCAGAGGGGGAAGCTGCTTCAACAATGGCTTCAACCAAGCATGCAAAGGAACTCTGAACCTTAGGTGGCCCTTTAGAGTTGGGACAGGGGACATGACCTCTTGCAAGGAGGTTCTCTTTAGCTGAGCACTGTTCCTGAAGAGAGGGTTGGTGGCATTTCTCTTAGCTGGGGAAACATTCTTTGGTCCTGAGCGGCCGTCCAGGGGTGCACACAGAGGCCACCATGAGGTGATTCCATGACAATCCTTGGGAGGCAATTAGGTTTAAGTTTGTATCTCAATGTTGAGCGGGAATGGTCACCTTGAAAAAGGAAGGAGCAGGAATGGCTAGTGGGGAGCACACAGGCAGAGGGAATAAAATGTTCAAATCACTAAAAATGAGAGAGAACATGGGAAGATTAGAATGAGTGACCAGCAAGTTTCCTGTGTGCAGACTTTCTGCTTTTGTGTGATGGAGAAAGATGGGAAAGCTATCAAGAGACAGCCCTCTAATTGATTTGAAGTTGTGCAATGTAGTCATCCCTGGGTATCCGCAGGGAACTGGTTCTAGGACCCAACCCCCACCCCCAGCATTCCAAAATTCCTGGATACCCAAAGCATTTATGTAAAATGGTGTAGTATTTGCATATAATCCACACACATCCTCCCATGACTTTAAATGGTCTCTAGATCTCTTTTAATACCTAATACAGTATAAATACTAACACACACAATGTAAGTACTATGTAAATAGCTGCCGGTGTGGCAAATTCAAGTTTTGCATTTTGGAATTTTCTGGATTTTTTTTTCTCTTTTTTTTTTTTTTTTGTGGAGTATTTTTGATCCATTTGGTCCAGTTCACAGATATGGAGCCCACAGATGCAGAGGGCTGACTGTACCTCTACATTCCAAGAAGCTCCAGGTCATAATTAAATTTATCTTACATGTTTTAAACTAAGTATCCTGTATACAGGGACAATTTAACTAAGCCTGCAGCCTAGAAGCAGCTTTATGAGATCTGTACTAGGGACGTGATATCTTTATTCTCACATAGTTTGAGTTAATTATCTCGAGTCAGTGGTTTTTCATCCAAATCATGATTTCTCTATATCCTGAAATTCTCCATTCTGTTCAGAAACCTATCTGGCACTTACCAAACCACCCTGATTGAGTAGTGCAAACGTGAGTGGAATAGTCAACTCCTCCATCCCAAAGGAAAACAGATTTATAAATACAAACATAGGGCAAATTTGAACAATTAAGCAGAGTAAATGGTAAGGTGATCGGATTTACAGATCAAAATTACTAAATGTGGTTTGGTTAACCTAGAACAAATGAGTGATTAACTCTAGAATAGAAACGTTCCTCAAATGTGTGGTTGCAAATGCCCAGAAAGGATCAATGTATTTGAAGTACCGTATTTAAAATGCTGTATACCTAAACATATCAGCCTACCAGATTTCTGGAGCTGATAAGTAGTGAATCGCTTTGTAAACTTGTGATCATCATTTTCTGTCTTTTTGTTTCATTATTGTATTACCAGTTCATGACATTCAATTAAGATAGAGATTGGAAGTTTGGAATTATGTATACATTAGTGTTTTTTTCCTTAACAGAATGTTTAATACCACGAAATAAACATATGGAAATTTAAACATGCTGATTGTGTGTTATTCATAAGTTTAATAAGCTAAATGTAAGTATAAAGCACAAAAATGAAAACAAATATCCTCTAACTGTTCACTCACCTTAGGACCAGAATATTAGAAATTCAGACTTCTTCCCAATCCCACCCTGGTCCCTTTCCTTTCTCCCCAAAGTAGACATGCTCTTAATGTTTATCATTTCTTTGTTAGTATTTAAAGACAAACTACACATATATTTGACCCAAATAATAATTTTGTTTGTTTTGATTATAGGGAAAATATTGTACTAAATTTAGTCTTCTACAGAATTTAAAAAAAATTCAGCTTCATATATTTAAGATTCATCAGTGCTTTTGCATATTTAACTCATTCTTACCCCTGTATAGTATCCTGTATGAGTAAAACACAATTTATCCCTTTTATTTATTTTTTTTACATTTCTCAAAAATTTTTATTGAAATACAGTTGATTTACAATATCATGTTAACTTCAGGTGCAAAGCACAGCTATTCAGTTATATACCTATATATATGATATATATATATGTTCTTTTTCAGGTTCTCTTCCCTCGTAGGTTATTACAAAATACTGAGTATAGTTCCCTGTGCTATCCAGTAGGTCCTTGTTGGTTATCTACTTTATGTATAGTAGTGTATCTGATAATCCCAGTCTCCTAATTTATCCCTCCCTACTCCCCCTTTCTCTTTGGTCACTATACGTTTGTTTGCTACGTCTGTTGAGTCTTTCTGTTTTGGAATTAAGCTCATTTGTATCTTTTTTTTTTTAGAGTCCACATTTAAGTGATGTCAGGGTATTGATCTCTGTCTGGCTTACTTCACTTCAGTATGACGGTCTCTAGGTTCATCCATGTTGCTGCAAAGGGCATTACTTCATCCTTTTTTATGGTTGAGTAATGTCCCGTTTTCTTGTTGCTTGACATTTTTTCCACTTCTGTTTCGGTAACAGATAGTGGTGCACTGAACAGCTTTTGTAGGTCTCCAGAAACATATGGATGAATGTTTCTTTTTGATATCTATTTATATCTTGAAGGAGAACTGCTGAGTTGATGGGTATGCGGATGTCTAACTTTATAAGAAAATGAAAGCTGTTTTCCAAAATAGTGGTACCAATTAAATTTCCATTAGCAAGATACAAGAGTTCCTGTTGCTCCCAGACTAGCCAATATCTGGTTCCATGAGAGTTCTTGAGTGGACTCTGGAACCAAAGTCCAGGTTCACAATTCTACTCTGTCATTGATGAGCCGTTTGAGTTTGGACAAAGTCTTTAACTTTTTTTTACCTCTGCTGCTTTCTCTGCAAAATGGATATGATAATCTAAGGGTTATATGAGAATTAAATGAATGAATATATATATATATAGCACTTAGAACAGTATCTGAGTACATAGCAATACTGTATAAGTAATTTCTATTATATTATTTTCTTAATATAAAATATTTCTTAATTTTAAAAGACCCAAAAAATTTTCTTATTTTCTTAAGAAAAATAAATTCTTAATTTATTATATTATTTTCTTAATTTTACATCTGATAGATATAAAATAACATCTCATTGTGGCCTAATTTTCTATTGCCCTGTTACTAATGTGGTTATCTATTGACCTTTCTTCTTTTATATCTGTTATATCTTTTGGTCATTTCATTACTGGATTGTTCATCTTTTTCTTCTGTGGTTTGGAGTTCTGAATTAAAAAAAAAAAAACCTGTTGATTCTACTTTTTTCTTTGCAAAATATTTACTCAAGTTTGTAGCTTATCTTTGTAACTTTTTAAATGTAATCTTTATTATTTTTTTTTTGTGTGTGGTTACTGATTGTTTAAAAAATTTGGGCATCATATTTATGGAATGTTCCTGATTCTGAATCATGAAGATATTTTTTTTTTTCTGTTTTTCTTTTTTTTTTTTTCTAATACTATTAAAATTTGCCTTTTTCACTTAAGTGTAATCTAACAGGAATTTGTCTTAATGGTTAATGGGAGGTGGGGTGTACATTAAACATTTTATGTATGCACACATAATTATCTAAGCATCATTGACTGAATTATCCTTTTTTAAATAACCTTTTGTCTAGTGAACAACAGGGACATCTGGTCCATTTAACAAGTTTTTGTATGTGCACTTACCTGCTTTTGGGCTTTCTATTCTGTTTCATTGATTGGTTGGTCTATCTTCACAACATCAGTGTCTTAATTACTACTATTTGATAATGTATTTTGGTATTAGATATAAAAAGAGCTCTCCCCCTCTCCTTCTTTAGTCTTTAACAGTGTCTAAGGTATTCTCAATTCTTTGCTTTTCCTTACACATTTTAGAAAAAACTTTTCAAATTCCTTGAAGAATTACCTTTGAATTTTGTTGAAAATCACATCGAAACTAATGATGAATTTAGAAAAAAAGATACTACAAATTAATATCTCACTGATATTTCTATCCATGGACTTATATATTGTTTAAGTCTTCTATAGTGTATTTCAAGAAATTTTAATTTTAATTTTAATTTTCTGTAATGGTCTTGCAGATGTTTGGTTGGGCTTATTCCTTAGTGTGAGGTTTTGTATTTACCTTTGGGCAGAAATGCAATGGAGAAGGAAATGGCAACCCACTCGAGTATTTTTGCCTAGAGAATCCTGTGGACAGAGGAGTCTGGCGGGCTGCTGGTTATGGGGTCTCACAGAGTCAGACACGACTGAAGTGACTTAGCAGCAGCAGAAATGCAATGGATTCTATATATTGAATATATATGCTGTCACTTGGTTAAATTCTTTTACCAATTCTATCTAATCTTAATCTGTATATATCTTTGTTTTGTTTCCCATAGATAGTCATGATCCAATAAGGACACTTAAAAAAAAAAATTAATTAATTAATTTTGGGCTGTGCCGGGCCTGTGTTCCTGTGTGGGTTCTCCTCTAGCTGCGCAGAGCGGGAGCTACCCTTAGCTGTGGTGTGCGGGCTTCTCATCGCAATGGCTTCTCGTTGAGCACAGGTTCCAGGCCTGGGCTTCAGCAAGCGTGGCTCTTGGACTCTGGAGCACAGGCTCAGAAGTTGTGGTGCTCCGGCTTAGTTGCTCTGCAGCATGTGGGATCTTCCCAGTTTAGGACTCGATCCCACCATGTCTCTTGCACTGGCAGGCAAATTCTTTACCCCTGAGCCACTAGGGAAGCCTGACAATTTTGTTTTGCGCTGCACAATTCTTGCCTTCCAGTTCCTTTTTTGGCATCATGTGCCAGTATGGATTTTCAGTATTGACTACTATGTAATTTCCTTCATCACATTCTTCTCAGCTTGCTTTTATTTCTGAAAGATGTGTTAGCCTTGTTGAACGGCTAGCAGTGACTGCTCACTCATTCTCTGTTCTCTGAAGAGTTTCCGTGTCTGGCAATCCACTCCTTGAAAATCTGTTAGCACTCCCCTATCATTTATCTAACCCTGGTGGGGTTTGCTTTGTTTTGTCTTATGGGACTCTTTCAAATGACTGAGTCATCTTTCCTCAACTGAAAATTCTGCCTTCTTATTTCTTCTTGAGTCACTCTTGGAAAATCATATTTCTACTATTTTATGTTTTCCATTTGTCTCTCTTTTCTGTTCTTTTTTCTCTGCTCTTATTTAGTACTATTTGAATTCTTTGTTTTCCAAGTTCCCTAGCAGCCCATGGGTTAGGGCTTGCCTTTATCACCCCTGTGGCCTGGGTTCCCTCCCTGGTCGGGGAGCTAGAGCCCTGCAACCTGTGTGGCCAAAAAAAAAAAAAAAAAAAAGAGTAGACTCTCTGCATGTATAAAATCTCTTTAAAAAGTACACACACATGAATTGCCTATTTCATTATTCATTGTTTTCCTTATTTTCCATGAATTTTCCTTCTTCATTGTTTTAAAAATGGAAATAAGTAGACTATAAAACTTAGAATGCACCATAGTTGCATAAGAAGATTAAATATTATTGTGAATATTTTTGTTTCAGTGATTGACAAGTAGGTTTTTGTTTGTTTTTTTGCTTTTGCAGTCTAAGATGTTTGGAAGATGTCGCTTTAGGGAAAGTCTTTGGTAGTGAACCATTTCAGTTTTTGTTGATTTAAAAGTACCTTCATTTTACTTTTGTTTTTGACAGTTTTGCTGCCAAATTCCAGGTGATTAGTCAGTTTCTCTTAGCAGTTTGAAATTGTTATTGCTCTGTCTTCTGGCTTTCCTTGTTGTTGTGATGTTTTCTGTCACTGCTTTTAAGACCTTTTCTTTATCTTTGCTGTTTTTCAGTTTCACTCTGATGCATATATTTATTTTTTATTTATTTTGCTGTTTTACACTGAGCTTGTGGATTCACGTCTTTTATCATTTGAAATATTCTCAATCATTCTTGCTTTGGGCATTTCCTCTCCTCCATTTTGTCTTTCCTTTTTCTCCTCTATTTAGATTTATATTAGACTTTCCCACCTTTCCTCTGTTTTTCATAACTTCTCTTTTAAGATTTCTGCATTTTAGATAATTTCTTCAATATATCACCCCATTTACTCACTCACTCTTTGTGTCTAATACACTGTTTAACTCAATCACTGATATTTTAATTTAAAACCACTATGTTTTTCATTTATAAAATTCTATTTGATGCATTTGTACATTTGACCATTTTGTTTTAACAGTCTCTTGCCAATTTTTAAAATCTTCTAGTTCTTTAAATATTTCATTCAGAGATTTCCTGTATTTTGTCTCATAATTCCAATATCTGAAGACTTGCAGTCTGACTCTGAATCTAAACCTAAACCTGATTTTATTGTTTCTGTTGATTATCACTGATGGTGACTTGTTTTTGTGTGTGTTTGGCAATTAATGATTTTGAGTTCATGTTTGCTTGCTCATCCCAGCTGCATAAATTGGGGATGCTTTCCTTCATAGAGAGTTTACATTCACTTTTGTTGGGAGACTGTGGGAAAATGGACTATTTTGTTTTATTTGCGTCCTCATAGAAATATGGAATCTTGGCTCAAACTCCCCCACTCTATAAAGGGCCAAAACTATTATCCAGTTCCTAGAACTGACATGAGGATTTGTTCTCAGAGCAATCTAGCTTCGTATTTCTACTTTTGGTTTCAGCTCATTATTATTTTTTAATGATTTTATTTATTTATTCTTGGCTGTGTTGGGTCTTCTCTAAGTGTGGTGAGCTGGGGCAGTACTCGGGCTTCTAATTGCAGTGGCTTCTTTTGCTGTGGATCACAGGCTATAGGGCACACGGGCTTCAGTAGTTGCAGCTCCTAGGCTCTAGAGCTCAGTAGTTGCAGTACATGGATTTAGTCAGTTAGAGGCATGTAGAATCTTCCCAGACCAGGGATCAAACTCATGTCTTTTGCATTGGCAGGCAAATTCTTTACCACTGAGCCACCAGGGAAGCCCTGTTATAATTCTGTTTGTTCAGAGAGTTCTTGTGTCTTTAAGCCCAGCAATACATTACAAAATATGTTTCTTAGAATTTATCTGGGATTTAGTTGCAATGGATTAGGAGGAACTTTCCAAAAATGTGGTCTCCTATACTGTTAGAAAAGTTTGACTGCTATCTTTTGGTGATGTTGATAATAATTGTTCTGTTAGAAAGAGAATCTTATCCTATTTGTACGGCATCAGTTAGTTTCACAACATCTCTGTTACAGGCAGACATTTTATAGATATAGATGCTATTACCCAAGACATTTAGAGTCTTTCTAATTCACATAAATGCTAGAGTCAGAACCAGGGTAAAAGCCTAGATTTCCAACTTCTAATTTGTTGATTAGGAAAAAATATAACCTGTGTTGAAGTTTATAGTCTTTTTCACATCCAGTTTTCCTGTAAACTGAATCATGATTTTGGGGGCTGAGAACAAGCCCCCTAAGTTCATCAAGTCTCTGAATACCACAAGACTAGGAAATATTGTTCCAGAAGACTCCCGGAAAAGTATGTTCACACATTTCTCCAGTAAGCTATTTTAGAACCTAATAATTCTTCTGTAATGACTTCCTTTACTTCACTTGGTTTCTTCCTGTTAAATTACATGTTCATTTCCTGTCCTTTTCTTCATTGCTGTCTGTGTTACATTTCCTTTTTTCGTGATAATCACCTCTGAACTTATTCAGTATCATTGAATATACATTGATTCCATGAAAGAAAGTTGTGGTCCTAGTATATGCCTCAGTTTTCTCTTCTTTGGAATAAAGATATTCTCAGTTTACTTACCATTAGAGATATTGTTCGTCAACCTTATGAGCCACTTTGGCCATTCTTTTCTGTATATTCTTGAGTATTTCCACATATCTTATAAGTTAAGAAAGTCTTTTAGGTTGCTGAAGGCCAAGTTTTTCTTGACCATAGTTTTCTAATTTCAAGCCTAGAAAAGAACTGGAAATTACTCCAACCCTGAGCTGGCCATTCTTTCCTATACTAAGTGTCTAATTGATTAGGCCAGAGGTTAATGGTTCTTGTCTAGCGCATTCATTTTAAAATTAATTAATTTGGCTGTATCAGATCTCAGTTGTTGCATGTGTGATCCGCTGCGGGGCATGGAGTCTCTAGTAGTGGGGCTTAGTAGGTGCTATACACAGGCTTAGTTGCTTCATGGTATGTGGGATCTTAGTTCCTTGACTGAGGATTGAACCTGTGTCCCCTGCATTGCAAGGCAGATTCTTAACCACTGGACTATCAGGGAAGTTCCTGAGTGTACTCTTGAAGAACTCTCTCTTCCATTTTTTTCTTCACTAGTGGAATAGATATTTTCAATTTGGACTGATAAATCCAGTCAAAAGTAAGTCAGTGATTTCAATATCCATTAACATGTATCTCTTTAAAGAAACAAACAAACATGTTCTATCAAAATCTGGCTTATGTGCTAATATTTTCCTTTGTAAATATGAAACTTGGCTTAGAAACCTACAGCAACAATAAAAATAGCAACAACAAAATCTCACTTAAACCAACCATGAGGACTAATTTGCCAAAAAAATATATTTAGATTCAGAAAGAAAAAAAATCATCTGAGGCAGTTTGCAACTTAACTTTCAAACTCTCCTCCTCATCACAACATCTGTTCTTGATGTACTTGTTAAATACAAGTATACATTGTTTTATTTGCTATCTAGGTACAAGATGATCTGGGGAACTGAATCAGATCTTGTTTTCTGCCCTATATATCAGTTGAATGTAATATTATTGGAATCAACCCAACTGTTCTTATATTTAAAAAAGAAAAAAACCGGAGCGTTTGTGCTTTGGTTACATTACTTTCATTGCTTCTTGCATTTCCAGACAGATTTTCAAATTTCCTCCACCCCAAGCTGACTGGCATCACAATGGTTTTCATTGTCAAAGTGTGCTGGGGTGTCAGGCTACTCATGCCGGAAATTGAGCCTCTGGGGACATGTTTCTGAAGACATGGGTGTTCTCCTAGAATCTATCCTGGCTTCCACACTGCCTGCCCCAGATTTGTAGATATCTGTGAGGCAGGTGCCATACATATGTTATCAGGCAGGTCATTTGCCTACAAAGGTCCATATAGTCAAAGCTATGACTTTTCCAGTAGTCATCTATGGATGTGAGAGTTGGAACATAAAGAAAGCTGAGCACCAAAGAATTGATGCTTTTGAACTGTGGTGCTGGAGAAGACTCTTGAGAGTTCCCTGGACAGCAAGGAGATCAAACCAGTCAATCCTAAAGGAAATCAGTCTTGAATATTCATTGGAAGGACTGATATTGAAGCTGAAGCTCCAATACTTTGGCCACCTCCTGGGAAGAGCCTATTCTTTGGAAAAGACCTTAATACTGGGAAAGATTGAAGGTAAAAGGAGTAGGGGATGGCAGAGTATACAATGGTTGGATGGCGTCACCGACTCAATGGACATGAATTTGAGTAAACCCCAGCAGATAGTGGAGGACAGGGAAGCCTGGCATGCTGCAGTCCATGAGGTCACAAAGAGTCGGACACAACCCAGTGAACGAACAAGGAACAACAACAGGTCATTGGTTAAATGTCACTCTTGGTGGGACTCATTGAAGGTCTGCATTTTGTAATATGCAGCAGCTCCTTGTCACAGTTTTGGCATCCCAAAGTAAAAAATAAAATAGCACCAAAGTCAGCCACTGCTTGAAACTGAGCTGGTCACCAGTTAGCTATCAATAACTCAATAAAGGATATAAAGAGGAAAAGGACACAGACGAAAAAAATTGGGTCAATCAGAGGAGGTCATCTGGGAGAACAAGGAAGGTGTTTTAAATCAATCTTATTTGAAAGCAAGAGTTTCCCTAGAGTTTTCAAACACCCTTCAGTTGGTTGGAGCAAATCAGCAGATGGTGTTTATAAAAAAAAATTGTCCTATGGAATGGAGTTTAGATGGAGATACAGAATCCAGGAAGAATTTATCTGAGATGTACTATCTGAGGAAGTCTTGGGGCACAGGTAGGATTTGGAAGATGAAGGCATAGGGCTGTGAAAGAATGGGGCTAGGACATTCAAGGTAGAGGCAATGGCTTGAGATTCAGACATCAAGGAGCTGCTGCATAGTGAGTAGAGAGAGCATTTGGGTTTAGCTAGAAAGTAGAAGTCATGTCTGGCAGAGGTCAGAGATGGTGGTTAGCTCATAGGTAATGGGGACTGGGTTTGGTAGGCGGGAGGGAGACCCTGAAAAGCTTTGGTGAGCCAGAGAGATGGTCAGAACTTGGCTTCAGGAAGACTAGGATCACAGAGTTTTTGTTATACAGACTTGCTAGCTTTTGTAAAGACAAACTCCAAGCTTTCAAATACCATTAGAGACTTGGCATCCCTCTTTTTCGCCTTGGCCTGTAGAGACAAAGTCAGGCTTGGGTTGATGAGACATGGATGTCAGTGGTAGATGCTGGACCCTGGGTAAGAGGATCCTTCCTTGAGTGAGATATGGTCTTTAATCTTGGAGGAGGGCATCTACTGAGGCTATTGTCAGCTCTTCTTAAAAAGATCAGAGAACCAGACTCCCTTGCTGCCCCTGTTTCTACATGACCTTTCTTAGTGTGGCTTTTTATTTTTGACTTTGGCTTGAATTCTGATCTTGGTTTGACTGTGTGTGTTTTTCCTCTTCAGGCTCAGACTCTGCTCTCTTGGGTCCTGAAAGCCTTTGCTCACTTTTGGATCACAAGGTCTTTATCCCACATCCCATTTTATGCATCGTCTGCTCAGTTGCTCAGTCTTATATGACTCTTTGTGACCCCATGGACTGTAGCCTGCCAGGCTCCACTGTCCATGGAATTTTCCAGGCAAGAATACTGAAGTGGGTTGCCACTTCCTACCCCAGGAGATCTTCTAGACCCAGGGATTAAGTCTCTTGTGTCTCCTGCATTGGCAGGCAGATTCTTCACCACCGTGACACCTGGGGAGCCCATTTTATGCATTTCTTCCTCTTTTTGGTTACGAGCTCTGGTTTCTGACTGGGAAACAAGAACTATTTATAAATAGTGTCTATCCCTTTAAAGAAGAATTGCAAGTGTTCTCATGTGACTTTTCCACTGATGCATTATTTATGTTAACTTTACATTTATTCTACATCCATTCAAAACGCTGACTTTGACTTTAGCATATAGCCAATTGTCATCTTATAATTCTGGGGGAAAGTATTTGTGTACAAATAAGAAATATAAAAAGATCTTGTGTATTAAATTTGCTTATTACCATGATCACCTGGGAAGCAGTTGTTCTTCAGTTGCTAGGCAGTGTCCAACTGTTTGCAACCCCATGGACTGTAGCATACTAGGCTTCCTTGGCCTTCACTATCTCCCGGAATTTGCTCAAACTCGTGTCCATTGATTCAGTGATGCCATCCAACCACCTCATCCTTTGTCACTCCTTTTTCCTACTGCCCTCAATCTTTCCCAGAATCAGGAGTTTGTCTCTTCACATTAGGTGGTCAAGGTATTGGAGCTTCAGCATCAGTCCTTCCAATGAATATTCAGGGTTGATTTCCTTTAGGATTGAATAGTTTGATCTCGCTGTTCAAGGGATTCTCAAGAGTCTTCTCCAGCAGTTAGGGGCTATTTATTCACTTCTGAAGCTTGTGAGTGAGAAAATTGACAAATTACTTTACCCCTACAAATGCTTTAGTCAAAAATGAAAGACACTTTGAAGAAAGCGTTCTAGATTCTACGGCTGAATCCTCAGCTTTTCTGTTGCCGCCTCTGGAAACCCAAGAATTTAGTGTTTACCTTAGAGAAGGATGATTAAAGTTCCGACTTAGATATAATCACTTTCTTCAAGATTCGTGTGTTGATACCTTACTCTTTGGGGTTTTCCTCAATGTTTCCATGTAAGTTACCTATTTGTCCCTCCTCCTCTGACCTCTATACACTAGAGAGAAGTAAAACTTCTTGTATTAGCATAACTTCAAAACCTGACAGGTAGTATTTAGACATTGATTTATGGCTACAAACCTATATAAGTTTCCATCCCTGTCCACACATCTTAGAGACCCCAATGAATGCCGTAGATGCACATTTTTTAATGGATGTGAACTTAACCATTAATGTAACATCACTGGTTTAATGCAGATACTTTTGTTAAATGACAATATAATTACCAGTCACCGGCAAACCTCAAAAAGGTTGGAAGTTTGGATTCAGTTAAACCCCCGAGAGCTGAGATGCTTATCTGAAGTTTACCCCTTGAGTTGAGCAAGTCGAGGCTGGAAAATGCTCAAGACCTATCTGATACTTGTGTTAGTAATTCTGTTTTTCTGTGTCTCTCTGTCAGCATTTCTATGTTTCATCCTTGACCTATTGATGACGTAAAATATAACACAAAAAAGATAAAAGTCATCTCCATCAAATCGAGCTGAATAAAATTTTCACAAGACGCTGAGAAGAGTTAAACATCCTAAATTGCATGAGAAATGCTACCTTCTTAGAATGCTAAGAAATATTTTGCCTATCTCCTTCTCCTTGACTCTTGTTTAAAGGGTTTATTGCTACAGAATTTTCTAGTAGTTTTCCCTGACATCAGATTGGGGGTGGGGGGAATTGCTCAAGATGACTCAGATGAATCATATTTGAAAACAAGTCTTTTTTTTTTTTTCCCTAGAAAAAGCATTAATGTGTAAACCCTTTCAGTACGCTGGGGCAAGCCAGCAGGTTGTGTACTTTAAAAAAATAATTAAAATACTTTCAACACCATGAGTTTTGTGTTCAGCTTAGGAAGCCATTGCACTGGCGGTGGTTTTTCTAGTTTTACATTCCTCTAAATGACCTTCTTTGTCCTTTTCTTGTCTTTTGTGCCATAAGAAGATTTTGTGAAGAGGAAGAACTTCAGTTTCTTGGATACCTGGAAAACAGACATAGAAAAATGTCCTTTGTCAGTGGCTGCAGTTTGGTGATTTTTACTTCCTGTATGAAATCAAGACTTTGGGGTTTGTATACAGTCTTGAATCACTAGGGACCATGCATTGCTTGATCCTCTGCATGCCAATCATGGTCTTGTAGTGAAAATACTGCATCTTGAGGTCTTAGTATAAGGGAAGTTAAAATTAAAAGAAGATCAACTTAGGAATGTTGTCATCATTTCCGGGAAGTTTTAGCCTCTATTGAATTCCAGTCTTCCTGAGTTGGAGAAGTGTCTTGGTCCCACATCTTGTGAGGCAAGTTTTTGAGCATCCAAGTGTGTTAATTTCTCTTCTCATGTAAAAGGATGAAGCTGGATATGTTTGATTCATATTCACAAGTATACTTTGTGTTGCCTCCGTGTGCTTACGTTGTGTGAGTAACAAGGGTAGCAGGGGAGGAGGAGAGGAACAAATAGATGTTTCCAGTCATCAACCCATTGATGTGATGAATCAAGCAATGCCACATTTTCTGGAGTGACACGATTATTACAAGAGCCAATCACACAAGCCAGGTTATCATATTCCCTTACCGAGTTTTCACTCTGGGAAACTTCACACTGCTTTTATTTCGAGCCACATTTTAAAAGCTTTTTGAGAGGCATGTCAATACTGATACAATTTTAAAAAGTAATAGATGACCGCTGAAATGAAAATATTGGCATGAACTTAGAACCCATGTGTAATTTTGACCTCGGTAGAAAAGAATAGATGCATGTATACGTATAGCTGAATCACCTTGCTGTGTACTTGAAACTAACACAACATTGCTCATCAATTACACACCAATAGAAAATTCAAATAAAAAAATAAAATAAATGCACAATCAGTAAGATAAAGTCAAATCAAAAAAGTTTAGAGGAAATTCTTAGATAAACACAGGTTTTAAATCCAGAATATTATAATATACCTATTCTAATGATGACTCCAAAAAGAAAGCAAAATGTGGGATCTGTGTCTTCAGTTTCAATAAAGCCATCCAAAAAAAAAAAAATTCCCAAACAGGTTTTAATCCCCTAACATAGGGTCTAGCACATAATATTATTATTGTTAAAGCTTTATCTACTGATTCCCACCATACTATTGCTTGATTTCTAGTAACCTGAACCCTAGTTTGTCTCTAGAGATTTTCCTGGGCTAGGCCATGCTGGCCTCTCCCTGTCGTTAGAGACAGCGGATTCCTCCTTTGTAAGACATTAGGGCGACACTGACTAGAGAGTTTGGCTTTTGCATCTTGCAGCCAAAGTTCATCAAGTCATCAAAGATATCTTAATTGGTTATTCATATCAACAAGCGCCACTCACAGTAGTTCCAGAATGTTGGCTTACATAATCCACTGGGTACATGGCATCTTTATTAACCAGAAAACAACAGATTCCTTTAGACCTCTACCACTCTCAACCGGATTAGTTAATGGGGATCCTCTCCACCAAAGACGGGACAAACCAGAAGCCATTGTCCATCTGGAGCTTGTTCACACTATGGTGAAGTCTGAGTGTTGCTCTCTTGGGTTAGGTAGTAAATGAGGGGAAGGTAGGCCTGGTTCCTTTTCTGGTTGAGCATCTTTGTTTTCTGTGGCAGGGTTTAAAAGCGTATTCAGTCATGCACCCAAGGAGGGTTTTTCCATCATTTAAAAAGGGCTCATTAGACACTGCAAATTGACACAGTACAAACAACATTGAGAGGGTCTGGGTTCCCACATAAATTAGCTCGGTTTGTGCAAGATGAAAAATGCTTTGGCCCTAACTGCCAGCCCTACAAACACAGCCAAGCTTGGAGAAAAAACAAGGTGTGCCACTGTGTCTCTTACATCACCAGCAGTCATAAAAGTGCTGTAATTAAAACGTAGCTGACAATTTGCTTAATGATGTGCAAGGCAGAGAACCCAAGGAGGGCTCCCACATGGGGTTGGCTGTGGTCTCCGCCTTTTCAGCGGGAGCAGTAGCTGGCATCTCCTTCACTTGAGAACATGGTGACTAATCTGAGAAGCCGGTGGGGTGGATGGGGGAGCCAGGCCAGCTGTTTTAAATCATCAAGACCATTTTCACAATAATGAGTTTGTGTGAGTGAGAAGATACTTAAAGTGTTCTGGAACCATCCGTTTATAATGAGCTAGGTAGCACTGAAGAAAATTACCCTATTCCCCACAATATCACTTAGCCCAATTAACAACTTAATTAGTTCATAATAATAATATGAGGTAGGACTTCTAATTCTGTCTTCTCACTTCAGAATGACTATTATTATATAAGAAAATCATCTTTTTAAAGTTTGTGAGCCATGAAGCCTCAATAGGAATTGACACAATGCTCTGAGTCTGGATCTCTGGATAAACTCTTTGATCCCTTTTCTTCCACCGACTCACCTTTGACCTTCAGGCAGTCCTTTGACCCCATCATTTTTTTTTTTTTTTGATCTGTAAAATTAGAAAGCCAACTGCATGTACAGATGATTCAAATTTCATCTGTAATAAGCACTATATACTTGAAAAATTTAGAAACATTTTAGATAGATTTAGGATGTATCTAGATGGTTAACGATTGGAATACACGATGGTACTCAATGTTTCTTGAATTTTTCTTTAATAATTTAAAGATACATTTGCTTAAGTATACTTATGCTAAAAAAATTATTGAACTATCAGGAGATGTTTTCCTAACACAAACTGTTAAACATTTAAGCTAAAAAGTGTATATCCATGCCATTTCTAAAGGCCAGCCTACCATTAATTCATAGACAAATCCTCTGTCTATATCTTTATAAATTTTCAAATTGAACTACATCTAATACTTCTTTTCTCTAGTTAACTAGCCAGAAAGGAAGGGGAAAGGGGAACTTTAATGTAAACAACACCTCTTTCACCATATAAAGGAAGGTTTAAGAGTTAAAATCAATACTTAATAATATGAAGAGACAAATAGGCAATTCTCAGAATCTGGCTTTCATTCTATTCCTTCTTCTGCTACAAACTTCCAAATTATTTTATTCATTTATCAAAATACACCTCTTTTTTTTTGGAGTCAAAACTACTGGAGTGCTCCATTTTGGTTTTGTTAGTGTGGATTTCTTAGGAGTGTTCATTTGACTTCAAAAGCTCATGAACTGCTTTGTTCAGGTGGCTCCTGAGATATTACACCTTGAACCATACCCTGTACTGAGCTTCCACTGTAAAATACAACGCCAAGGTAATTAACCTGCTTCCACTCCCCTCTATTAAGTGGCAAAACAAAATGGAGTTTTGTTCAATCCAAGAACTAGAGTCATATCTGCTGAGATTCAAAACAGCTTTGTGTGTGAAGATCAAAAGAACATTGTTGGGACTTTGTTCCACATCTTGAAAATAGTGGTAAATGGTATGCTTTGTTCTTTTAGTCACTAAGTTATGTCCAACGCTTTTGCAACCCCATGGACGGTAGCCCACCAGGCTCTTCTGTTCATGGGATTTTGCAGGCAGGAATACTGGAGTGGGTTGCCATTTCTTTCTCCAGGGCATCTTTGACAACCTTGGGATTGAACCCATGTTTCCTGCATTGGTAGGTGGGTTCTTTACCACTGAGCCACCAGGGAAGCCCAAAAATGACATCTCTAGGGCAAAACTATACTAAATCCCAGAAGACCAGAAATGGCCCACATTCTAACTGTTTCCTTGTGTGATACCATGGGATCTTAATAAAACAGCCACTCCAGTGCTGTTATTTATTTATTTTGCTTCTGCCTTATGGTCCAACAGTCTACTTACTAAGTCATTTGATTTCCCAGCTGCACTGCTAGAAATAAATGGATGAAGAAGAAAACTTTTCTTGGCAAGGTATTTGATGTGTTGTCTTCTCGAAGGCCCCTCCTGATGTAGTTACTGAGAAATGGCATCAGCAGAGCCAGTCTCAGAATGAGATGCTCTCCTTACCAGCGCCCCACTGCCCAGGTACCTAATATTTAATTTAAGTGGAAGATCATAAAAGAAGCACAGACCATTGGCTTGCAGAGACGGCGGGACTGCATTTGTTTCTATTATGATTATTGAAAGGAGAGAACTTTGAGAGGTTAATAGAAACCAATTGATTTTTTTCTTTTTTATCATATAGCTAACAAATGCAAGCCATAGATCTGGGTTTTGTCATTTGTGGGGGATTTATTGATAAAATAAAAGACCCCAGAAATAAAATATGTGGGTTCTCCACCTAGGTATTCCTTTAAAGGAGGAAAATCAGATTTATGAATCTAGGGTCAGTTTCTACTCAGCTGGAAAAAATTGCTTGCAGAATATTCTCTCTTCATCCTTTCATTTGTTCATTCATTTGTTCCTTCTTTCCTTCCCTCCTTCCTTCTCTCCCACACCCCCTTTTCCCTCCTTCTCATCCTCTTTGCCACCCATCCTTCACTCCCTCTCCCCCTCATTCCTTTCTTTTAATTCTGTCTCTCTTCCTGTCCAACACTCTTATTCAAACTGTAAGTCTGTATTGTGTGCCCTCCATGGGTCAGACACTATTTTGATGAGCTTCCTCCATCCCCTCCATGGGTGAACAACTCTCTTGAATCTGCTTTTAATGCATCTAATAGCTGGACCTTCCTTCAAATCTATGTAAAATGTTCCTCTCCGCTTCCACTACAGGTTTCTCTAGCAAATAGCACATTTCAGTCCAGAGAAAAATGATGATCTGACGTGGCTGATATTTGCTCGGGTGGGAAGGGCAAGATATTTCTCACATTTGGAAAGTCAATAAGGAATGTATCAAACCCCCCACATTCAACCCTGTTCATATGTTGTTTTGTGTTGAGTTTCTCCAAGGGGAAGAAATCTTCCTTTGTGAATCTTCCATCTTCTTCATTCTTCACTTTCCTTGGAGACCCTTCAGTGAAGTTCTGATGGGCCTTGCTTCTGCTTTTCTTTGGGGGGCTGGTGAGGTCATAGACCAAGGAAGAGTCATTTTGGAGATGTGTTGAGGTGTCTTCTCATGGCTCCTTGGGAACATGAAGTGATTCGGCAAGTGAGGAACATTCGACAGCATAATTGGGGGATGAGTCAGGATGAAAAAAATGACTTTGGAGGCCAAATGAGAGAGGGGGTTGAAGCCCTCAGGTTCCTTCAGGGCAAGGGGAATGTAGGTAGAAGGTCACCCAAGAAGTTCCTGAGTCAGAGTATAGGGTTGAAAAGGTTTTGTGATCCCTCCCCTGGGGAGACTCCTATTTGAAAATTGTATGGTAGGGGATCAATTTCATGGGATTCAGTTTGATTTGAGGGCTTCTGAATTTAAATTTAGAAAGCCATTTGGGAGGGTTCTTCTATATCAAGTAGAGCACCTTTCCCCAAGGAAATCTTCCAGAGATGAGCAGAAAAAGCAAAATTGTGCAGCCTAGTGATGAGACACCAGTGCTCTTTTCCTCTTGAGCTCCTTTAAGCGATAGTGTGTGTGTGTTGTGTCTGAGAAGTATTTTTTTTTTAGTTGATGTATAATTGATATATATGTATATAATACTACATTAGTTTCAGGGGTGATGTCTGAGTAGCTTTTAATCATTAAAGATAAATGATAAATGAAAGTGTCTTTTTCTGTGTTTCACCTAGACGCTGAAAGCGTGAAGTCTGTGTTAGGTCTAACGACAGATCTAGGATTTACTTTTGGAGCTTTCCATGAATCTTCTCTCAAAAATCCAAGAAGTTGCTTGTGGCTAATTATGGAAATCTGAAATAAGAGAGAGCTTTCCACCCTTCAACATTATGGGGACCTTCACTTTGGAAAAGATAGTTTTGACTGCATGACATTGAAATAATTAAGATTCTAATGATCACAGTCTTTTTAGATAAACAAAATTAGAGGCTGAAGAACAAGCTGTAAAGATAGTTAGAATCAATGACATAGTCAAATATGTGTGTGTTTGTCACTCAGTCGTGTCTGACTCTTTGTGACCCCATGGACTACGTTGTAACCCGCTAGTCTCCTCTGTCCATGGGATTCTCCAGACAAGAATACTGGAGTGGGTAGCCATTCCCTTTTCCATGGGGGATTCTCCCATCTCAGGGATTGAATTCGGGTCTTCTGCATTGCAAACGTATTCTTTTATCATCTAAGCCACCAGGCAAACCCCAGTCAAATATAGAAAGTCCTAATATATAATATTCCATGTATACATTGATCTGGAGAACAGTAATATCTTAAGAGATAATGGATGAATTATAGCACATTTTAAAATAGTTAACAACTATGAAGACGTTTTTTTCACTTTGTGAAGACTTTAATAAGAAATGAAAATTACAGAAAGAGTTTTTCTATCTTGCCTCCACTTGTTTTTTTCATCTGTTGGTGATTCAGGAAACATACTCAGTTCTACTAACCAGTGGAATTTTTGCAGATGAATCTTGAAAATTTTACCTTGTGTTGAAAAGTCAACAGTCAACAGCTTCCTGGTGACACTGAATCTGCAAATTATCTAGATAAAAATTTCAAAACCTCATTTTTGTGACAGGAGATACTGTTGAGCTAGAGATAGCTCCAGAGGAAAAATGTTTGTTTCTCCTTTATTGTAGAATAAGTATACTTGGATTCAGGAGTCTAACTTTCCCCCCTATATATATATGTATTTTAAAGTCAATTTTTCCCTTCCCAAAACAGTCAAATCTCCATTAAAAAAAAATCATTATTGCATTCTCTCTTTTCATTATTAGTCTCAGGTAGACATTTTCAGGTAATTCACATTTGTCCTTTTGGTTTTCACCAAATGTTGAGCATTAGCTTCTCTTATTTATTTATTTATTTTTAACTACTGTGTGTAGCAAGCAGAATCTTAGTTCTCTGACCAGGAATTGAACTCGTGCCCCCTGCAGCTGGAAGCATGAAGTCTTAACCACTGGACTGCCAGGGAAGTGCCTCCCTTACCTCTTCACTGGATATAAGCTGACTGATTTTATTTGGGAATCTGTAACTGAATATTACTACTTAAGTTCTGTACAAACACTCATCAGCTACCCTACCCAAGGGGCAACAACAGCATGTGACAGGGGGCGACATGCAAATTTAGGAGCTAAAACAAACTAATCATGAACTCTTCTTGTGACCCAGGTCCCATCCTTGAAGTTTTAGGATTCTTATTAAAAAAATAAGAATAATGATCTTACCCACTATAAAAGAATATTAATAAAAACAACCCAATAAATTGACTGAGTGGAGCTCAGGAAAAAAAAAAAAAAAAGAACAAAGTGCTCTAAAAGTGTTTAATAATAAAGGACTAAAGGGATAAAGAATTTCACTCAGGCTGTTAATCCGGCACCTTTTATAAGCACTAAATTTATTTAAGCTAAATACAAATAGCACATGACAGGTCATATTTGTGTGGGAAATCACAGAGAAAACAGAAAAGACATTGGAAAATTGCATTTTTTCAGGTAATTAAAGGTCATACTATTTAGCTGAACCATAATCCATCACAACGAGCAAGGCATTGATTACTGCTCTGGACCACACTCATTTTTAATTCCATTAGTGAAATAAATGACAGCCTTTGAATTTGCCACTTTCTTGATACACAGCAATAAGAATGGCAAATTACTCTAGAATCCAGAATAGCTGAATAGATAAGCTTCTTTTCTTCTTCTTTGGCATCCCAAACTACAAAGTTTTAAGTAGCAATAAACATAAAAGCAATCTTCTCCAACGTGTTGTAATAGCAGCTCTTTGGTGATCTGAGAATGTGCAAAGTCAAGTTATTCTCATGATTTATCCACTGGGGAGCCTCAGAGATGAAACACCGTACACAAGGCGACCATCCTCATTCCTCCGGGGCAGAAGTTGACTTCCTCCAGGGCCCCGACGCTAATGGTTCTCATTCAAACGACAACACAAGTGTCCTGAAAATAGACTGAATTATATTTCGAGGTACATGTGTCGTAATGGCTGTCAAAGAGAAACACTCAAGAAGATTATCTGCTTCCCCATCTTCTTCAGGTGTAATGTAGTCATTCATTTTGTTAACTCTCTCTTTGTGTTTAAACACAGGGGAGACCACAAACTGAAAAATACACACGAGTCTATTTTTGCTTTCTGTTGCTCTGTTTGTGGGAGTACTTGTTTCACACTCAGCGAACCACAAATGAGTTTGTGTTTGTTTAAGAACTTTTAGGAGAACAGAGAGGTGTTATTCTTGCTTTCTACCTTAGGAGATGAGGGTTCTTTATGTGTGGAGGACGGTATATGTGTTAACGTGTTGGACAAAGTCTCCACAAATAAATTCACTCGGATTCTTGCAGGGTAGTCTAAATGGGGGTAGTTTCCCTTTTCCTGGTAATTACTTCTATGGCACAAAACCAGTCCTGCAGAGGGATTTAAGCTTATCATCTGTGCCTTCCCCTTCTCAGTTTTTAACTAGAAGGACCCGCCCCCACCCTTACATTTAAACCTTCACTAGCCTCCATCATTCTAGACTAGGCAGACCTCTGACCACTTTTTCATATCATCATCTAATCATTGGCACATACAAATACAACTAAGCCTCTCCTATCCGACTTCTCATTGTTAGTCTCCTTAAGCTACTAATGGAAGAAAGCCTTGCCTAAAAATTCTCTAAGGCACCTGGGAGATCGCAGGAAACTTCACAGGACACCTTGAATAAAATCACTGTAGTTCTTACTCCCCATCTACTCTTATTAAGCTTAAAAAGTGTGATTCTTCTGTACCATTTTTCTAGATTCAATATATATATGTTATGTTATTGACATATATTATTGACATATATCATATATTGAATAATATATATATGTTAATATACAATATTTATTTTTCTCTTTCTGACTAACTTTGCTCTGTGTGACTGACTCTAGGTCCATTTATGTCTCTAAAAATGACCCAATATTGTTCTTTTTCTGGTTGAATAATATTCCATTGTATATATGTAGAAGGGTGAGAGGAAGGTCCAAGAAGAAGGGGATATATGTTCACATACAGCTGATTCACTTTGATGTACAGCAGAAGCTAACACAACACTGTAAGGAAACCATACCCCAATTAAAAAAAAATAGAGACATTCAGGATAAAAACAATAACAACAACTGTGGTTCTTGGTTTTCAACGAGGAGAGAGCTGTTGAAAAGGCTCTCACAACAGGAAGTAACAACCAAACAGACTGCAAACTTTCTCTGTAAAGGGTCAAGTAGAAAATATTTTCAGCTGTGCAGTCAATAGGGGTCCTCGCAAATATACCTCCCTGCAGTTGTGGCATGGAAGCAGCTGTTGACAATAGGTCTGTGAGTGAAACGGTGTGGCTGTGTTCTAACAAAACTTTATTTGTAAAGTTAGACAGCTCATAGCTATGGCTCAAGAGTCACTGACAATCTCCAATGTAAAGTGAGGTCCCACAGAACCTAACATCTGGGTGGAAGAGAAGAAAGGCAGAAAAGCCACTGCACAGAGTGTATTTTCTTATAATATTCTAGCAATTTTTTCTGGCACTCTGGAGTGTACTTTGTTTAAGAGGCATCGTGGAAGGATTTCTATCCTAAACCAATTTTAAATAATTTCACTGCACTCTTCAAATGATTTAGATAAATTCTTTGTCTGAATTACTTCATCCCACCAAGAACTAGGGGAAGGAGATTGATATACTACATATTTATGGGCATCAGTCTCTCTATGATTTTTTTAAAGACTTAAAGTAGAGCTGAAAAAGCAAGTTGAATTTGTTTATTTTAATTTAGGCCATTACTTGCAGGCCCACTTTGAGGTTAACCTAGACCTCTTTTTTAGACGTTGACAAGTGCTAATCTGCATAATGAATTCCCTCTTCCTGAGTTCCCCACACAGCACACAAACATGTTTATAGACACACACACACACACACACACACACACACCACAAATAAATACCCTGTCCAATGGCACAAGAGATTTCAGGGACAGGCCAACTTCACATTTTAGTCTGGTTGAAATTTTTGTCATTAAGAAACCATTTGCAAAGCTCAAAATATAATTTTTCGTATATTTTTAATTACTGATTTTTTTTTTAAATTGAAGTACAGATTATTTATAATGCTGTGTTAGTTTCAGGTGTATATGTATATTTTTTTTTATTCCTTTCCTTTATAGATTGTTCCAAGATATTGAATGTAATTTCCTGTGCTACACAGTTATTTTTGTTGTTGTTGTTTAGTCACTAAGTTGGGTCCAACTCTTTTTCGATCCCCTGGACTGTAGCCCGCCAAGCCCCTCTGTCCATGGAATTTCTCAGGCAAGAATACTTGAGTGGATTACCATTTCCTTCTCCAGTGAATCTTCCCCACCCAGAAATCAAACCCACATCTCCTGCATTGGTAGGCGGATTCTTTACCTCTGAGCCACCAGGGAAGCCCATTATATACAGTAGGTCCTTGTTACTTATCTATTTTATAAATAGTTGCATGCATCTGTTAATCCCAAACTCCTAATTTATCTCTTCCCTTTCCTCTCTGGTAACCATAAGTTTGTTTTATGATATTTATGATGCTTATTTATTGATATTTTCTTTTTTCAATCACTCTCTTACAGCAAATGTGTTTCTCCAGAGACAATCCATGAGCCTCCCTCACCATAGAGTACAGAGTATCTTACTAGAAATGAGGTCTCAAGAAAAATATTCTATAGCAAAATTAAGTCTACATTATCAGCATAGGCTTCTGCTATGTGGTTAACCAGGGTTTGTAATATTTCAAGAGCAGGAAAAAAATTGCTGGATCATCACTGACAACAAGTCTGTCTTGGTAAACTGAGATAAAGATGAAGGGTAATTACAGGTAATCTTAGGCTTTGGGGCTTGAGTTGATCACTCAAGCAGGAGTCAGGAAGGAATTTCTCCCTCCCAGCAGAAAAATATTGTGCAAGGACCAGAGTTCAGGAAGGAGCCTGAAAGAGCACTAAGATCTTGCCTGAAGCAGGAAGTCTTGCTTGGGACAGTCTGGTTCTAGCCAGAGAATCCTGGGTCCTTTGGCATTTCTCTGAGCCTGCAAGCAGATGTATATCTTGTTCTTTGCGCTGTTTAATTGTTCCCTTGGTTTAGCTGCTCATTGGTCTTACTCAAAATCTGACAAAAATGGTGAAGAAAGGTGGTGGTGTTCAGTCACTAGGTCATGTCCCTCTCTTTAGGACCCCGTGGGCTGTAGCACACCAGGCTCCTTTGTCCTTCACTATCATCTGGAGTTTGCTCAAATTCATGTCCACTGAGTCAGCGATGCTATCTGTCTTACCCTCTGTTGCCCCTTCTTTTGCCTTCAGTCTTTCCCAGCATCAGGATCTTTTCCAATGAGTCCACTCTTCCTGGCAGTTGGCTAAAGTATTGGAGCTTCAGCTTCAGCATCAGTCCTTCAGGGTTAATTTCCTTTAGGATCAACAAGTTTGATTTCCTTGCAGTCCAAGGGATGCTCAAGCGTCTTCTCTAGCCAGCACCACAATTGGAAAGCATCAGTTATTTGGTGTTCAGCCTTCTTTATGGTTTAGCTCTCATATCCATACAATTCAGATCAGTTCAGTTGCTCAGTCGTGTCTGACTCTTTGCAACCCCATGGACTGCAACACACCAGGCTTCCCTGTCCATCACCAACCTCCCAGAGCTTACCCAAACTCATGTCCATTGAGTGGTGATCCCATCTGACCATCTCATGCTCTGTCACCCCCTTCTCCTCCTGCCTTCAATCTTTCCCAGCATCAGGGTCTTTTCTAATGAGTCAGTTCTTCGCATCAGGTGGCCTAAGTATTGGAGTTTCAGCTTCAGCATCAGCGTTAGTCCTTCCAATGAATATTCAGGACTAATTTCCTTTAGGATGGACTGGTTGGATCTCCTTGCAGCCCAAAGGACTCTCAAGAGTCTTCTTCAACACCACATTTCAAAAGCATCATTTCTTTAGCACTTAGCTTTCTTTATGGTCCAACTCTCACATCCACACATGACTACTGGAAAAACTATAGCTTTGACCATCAGGCCCTTTGTCGGCAAAGTGATGCCTCTGTATGATACATTGTCTAGATTTGTCATAGTTTTCCTTCCAAGGAGCGAGTGTCTTTGAATCTGATGGCTGCAATCATGTCTGCAGTGATTTTGGAGCCCAAGAAACTAAAATCTGTCATTGCTTCCACTTTTTCCCCATCTATTTGCCATGAAGTGATGGGACCAGATGCTACGATCTTAGCTTTTTGAATGTTGAGTTTTAAGCCAGAATTTTCACTCTCCTCTTTCACCCTCAAGAGGCTGAAATTCCTCTTCACTTTCTGCCATTAGAATGATGAAAGGTACCACCTCATTTATATTCTTTTGCTTTCAACTCTGATATTCAGTTATACAAAATACTATTCTCGGAACATAGACGTAAACTGTACAGCATTTTTCCTGTTGTCTTTGGATGGAAAAAGAAACTAGATATTGGGCTTAACACTCTGGTTTAACTGCTGGGATCTTGTTCCTTTTTCAGTGTACATATAAATATATATATATATACTTAAAACTACATAAAATATCTTAAATAGTTCTGTTGATTTAAGTCTTACATTTAATTCTATCCAGCTTAACCCAGGTGTAAATACTGAGTGTTAATGAATTAATCAAAGAAGAGTAAAGATAGAAGAAAAATGATGTGATGGAAATCCTGAGGAAGAGACACAACATAGGAAAGCATATACAGATTCTGGAGTCAGAATACCCCAAACTGTGCTGGAAATCTAGTGAGTTCTCCATCAATAATAGTCACCAACTCCATAGTTCCCTTCGGGATGGAGAGTATGTCTTACTCATCTTTGCATCTTAACATCTGGCACCATTTCCTGCACATGGTAGATGCCTAGTAGCGTGCTTTCCAAACGGATAAGAGGGACAGAGGGAGGAACAGTGGCCGGAGGGAGAGGCCAACAGGAGGAAGAGTTTCAGAGAGGAGGATGAGGTCATGCGTCAGAGTGTCCATCAGCTCTGGCAGTTGAGGTCATTCGGGACCTGAGGGACAGTAGTTTCCGTGCAGCGGTGGAGGGGGAGTGGAAGCCAGGCTGCTGCGGGGTGAGGGGTGAGGTGCAGGTATGAAAATGGCAGCTATGGGGGTCTCCACTGCACTTTCCTAAAGCTGGGTGGGGGGGCAAAGAAGAGACACTCAGGTGAGCAAATGGTCACTGTCCCTGAAGTTATGAGGGCTACTAGCACTGATGCAGGAAAGACAGAAGGCCCAAGGAGAGGGGGGCGGCAGAGGATGAGATGCTTACATAGCATCATTGACACAACGGGCATGAGTTCGAGCAAACTCCAGGAGATGGTGAGGGACTGGGGAGCCTGGCGTGCTCCAGTCCACGGGGTCGCAAAGAGTCAGACACAGTTTAGCAACTGAACAACACCAACATTAGCATTGGAAGGAAGTCCTGTAGAGGTCACCTGGCTCCTGCCCTCTCTCCTTAGTCTGGGAACTCTGTCTTTAGCACCCCAAGCCCGAGTAGAAACTGGTTGTTCCCTAACCTTTGGGTACCAGGCTGTAGAAAATCCTTAGTGATGGAAATGCCAGATTTGTCTCCATCTATTGTTTCTACTTCTGCCTTCTGGAGTCACAAGGCATGTTAATTGGTTAATTGTAACTGTTCAGTTTTAATAAGTCATGAGTTTTTTTAAAAAAGAAAAAAAAAGTTGTTTTTGTAGATACAGGCTAGTTTTAGTCCACATTCTCTGCCTTTCTTCTTGAAACTATGGAAACTACTTTGATAGACATGATCAATCAAAAATGTTCTCTCAAAATCTCCAGCAAACTGGTGATAAACTTGTGAAGTGAGAGCATTTCTAGGGAATCTAAAATTGAATCCCCAAACAGATTTTGTTTGAGGACTATCAGGGGCACAGAAGAAAAAGAAGCATCATTAAATTGTGCCTACTGGAATGAATTTATTTAAGTAAACTATTTATTAAGGCAAAATCAGAATTAGTCTCCTAAGCAAGAAGAAACAATATTTCTTTCCCTTCTACCATCAATTTTTTTTTCCCATTGGGAAAGAAAAATAAATAAATTTAGTCCCAGGAAGCTGTGATTTCAGTAGTTAAGTTTTCAAATAGTAGAGGGGACTTCCCTGGCAGTCCAATGGTTGTAACTTCCCCTTCCAATGCAGGGGTTTGCAGGTACAATCCCTGGTTGGGGAACTAAGATCCCATATGCCTTGAGGCTAAAAAACCCAAACCATAAAACAAAAGCGAAGTTGTAACAAAATCAGCAAAGACTTTTTTTATATTTTATTTTTCCATTTATTTTTATTAGTTGGAGGCTAATTACTTTACAATATTGTAGTGGTTTTTGCCATACATTGACATGAATCAGCCATGGAGTTACATGTATTCCCCATCCCGATCCCCCCTCCGCCCTCCCACCTCGCTCTCCACCGGATTCTTCTGGGTGTTCCCAGTGCACCAGGCCCGAGCACTTGTCTCATGCATCCCACCTGGGCTGGTGATCTGTTTCACCCTAGATAATATACATGTTTCGATACTGTTCTCTCGAAACATCCCACCCTCACCTTCTCCCACAGAATCCAAGAGTCTGTTCTGTACATCTGTGTTTCTTTTTCTGTTTTGCATATAGGGTTATTGTTACCATCTTTTTAAATTCCATATATATGTGTTAGTATACTGTATTGGTCTTTATCTTTCTGGCTTACTTCACTCTGTATAATGGGCTCCAGTTTCATCCATCTTATTAGAACTGATTCAAATGAATTCTTTTTAACGGCTGAGTAATATTCCATGGTGTATATGTACCACAGCTTCCTCATCCATTCGTCTGCTGATGGGTATCTAGGTTGCTTCCATGTCCTGGCTATTATAAACAGTGCTGCGATGAACATTGGGGTGCACGTGTCTCTTTCAGATCTGGTTTCCTCGGTGTGTATGCCCAGAAGTGGTATTGCTGGGTCATATGGCAGTTCTATTCCCAGTTTTTTAAGAAATGGCTGCTATCCAGAAGTCTACAAGCAATAAATGCTGGAGAGGGTGTGGAGAAAAGGGAACCCTTTTACACTGTTGGTGGGGAATGCAAACTAGTACAGCCGCTATGGAGAACAGTGTGGAGATTTCTTAAAGCAAAGACTTTTAAACCTAGCCCACATAAAAATATCTTTTAAAAAATTTATTTATTTTTAAATGCAGGATAATTGCTTACACTGTTGTGTTGGTTTCTACCAAACATCAACATGAAACAGTCATAGGTTTACCCATGTCCCTTCCCACTCAAATATCCCTCAGAACAGCTAATCTGTCAACCAAAAACATTTACTTAATAAGCTATTGAAGCTTTAAAAACATTGGTTTATTTGATTTAATGTTAGACTTACCTTCAGTTCAGTTCAGTCACTCAGTCGTGTCCAACTCTTTGCGACCCCATGAATCGAAGCACGCTAGGCCTCTCTGTCCATCACCAACTCCTGGAGTTTACACAAACTCATGCCCATTGAGTCAGTGATGCCATCCAACCATCTCATCCTCTGTCATCCCCTTCTGCTCCTGCCCCCAATCCCTCCCAGCATTAGGGTCTTTTCCAGTGAGTCAACACTTCGCATGAGGTGGCCAAAGTATTGGAGCTTCAGCTTCAACATCAGTCCTTCCAATGAACACCCAGGACTGATCTCCTTTAGGATGGACTGGTTGGATCTCCTTCCAGTCCAACGGACTCTCAAGAGTCTTCTCCAACACCACAGTTCAAAAGCATCAACTTTTCGGCACTCAGCTTTCTTCACAGTCCAACTCTCACATCCATACATGACCACTGGAAAAACCATAGCCTTGACCAGAGGGACCTTTGTTGGCAAAGTAATGTCTCTGCTTTTCAATATGCTGTCTAGGCTGGTCATAACTTTCCTTCCAAAGAGTAAGCGTCTTTTAATTTCATGGCTTCAGTCACCATCTGCAGTGATTTTGGAGCCACCCCAAAAAAAGTCTGACACTGTTTCCACTGTCTCCCCGTCTATTTCCCATGAGGTGATGGGACCAGTGCCATTATCTTAGTTTTCTGAATGTTGAGCTTTAAGCCAACTTTTTCACTCTCCTCTTTCACTTTCATCAAGAGGCTTTTTAGTTCCTCTTCACTTTCTGCCATAACTGCTGTAATTTTAATTGTGGATGATTTATCTCTGTAAAGCAAAATTTGAGAACTTATTTTAAACTTGGCTTGTAATATTTGTTCACGGTTCAGGCTCATCTCATTGATGATCCTTTGGTATCTACTAGTTTATTTTTAAAATTTTTTATAAAAAGATTTTTTTTTTTTTATGTGGACCATTTTTAAAGTCTTTATTGAAAGTGTTACAATATTGCTTCTGTTTTATGTTTTGTTTTTTTTGGCCAAGAGGCATGTGGGATCTTTGCTCCCCCATCAGGGATGGAACCTTCACCCCTTGTGTTGGAAGGCAGAGTTTTAACCACCGGACTGCCAGGGAAGTCCTGGTATCTACTACTTTAGAAGCAAAAATTACGAGTTGATCCACTGCAATCTGAAAATAGATCCATTTTCCACTTTAAAACGGACTATCAAGTACGATAGATTCAGAACAAAGTTTTAGAAATGCTAGTCTGGTTGTCAGCATGACTTGTAGTGGCAGCTGTCTACAGTTTTATAAAATCCAGGCTCTACTGCCCTAGAAACAGATTAACATGTGGTTAAGTTCTGGCCACAACACTTAAAAGGCCCACTTTCCAAGCTCTGTTCCATTTTTCATTTTTTCCTTGCAGTTTCTTGTTTGTGGTCACAACTGCACTAGTATTTTTGCACCTTATCAGAGACCTGGGTTTCATGAGAAGTCTTTAAAAAGCTGGGTGAGAAGACAGAGCCCATTCCAGCAGCAGAGAAGTCATGATTCACACTCGACTTTGGTATTTTCCTCGGGCCAGGCTCTGGCGGTGGTGCAAGCATCCTGCACTCAGCTCCTGGGGCCAGACCCCACCTGGCCCAGCCATTTTGCCAGGGGGTTTGGAACCTGTTCTGAAGTGGTTTGGAAAGAACAGAGGGTGGAGTCCCTCCGGGATACTTCGCCTGCCTTACTGCTCGACCCTTGAACACCTCTCTCCCCAGTTTAAACTGGTCAGACCTCTCCCCTTAACCCTCAGAGGGAAAATCAAGCCTTATCTCTTCTCATTTGGAAAAATACCTTTCCTTCAGTCTGCCCACGTTCGTGGAGAAGCTGACTCTGAGGAGCTAAGGGCTGGGGATGAGCCTGGAATGGATTTATTTCACTTGGCAAATGTGGAATATCTGTCATGGGTCACTGATGTGGTTGGTGCCGAAGATACCAAGGGTCAGTGTTCAGAGCTCACGAATGGTTCACAGCTTAGCACAACAAATAAAGCCATTTATCACCGTTAATCAAAGGCCAATAATTTTATGTTGACATAGTGATATAAGCAAAGTGCTATTGGTGTGAGACGGAGGTGTGCTTGTTGGGGGCTCACGGTGGGGAATGACAGAAGACTTCCCGGAGGGGGTGACATTTGAGATTGGTCCTTCTAGGATGCACAGAACTGTCCTACCAGAGAATCAGAGATCCTGTTTTCGAGGTTCTCTGAAAAAACAGAAAGTGTGGCTGAAGCATCGGCTTTGAGAGGGTTCCGAGTGAATTTGATGGAGTCAGTATCTTACGGATTTTGATCAGCAGCTGATATTTGGAACGAGATCTTCGGTTTCTACCATCAAACATCATCCTGGTGTGTTAATGAACATCATTGGAGAGAATTCGTTATGTTGAAAACTTGATTTTTCAATCATTTCTCACTTAATTTTCAACAGGGATGGAAAAAAACCAACCATCTCTGAACACATAATACATATTTTGTTATTTGAAAGCTTCCTTCATATGATTATCCACTTAAAAAGAAAGTTATAGAATATAGAACATGGAAATTGCTAATAAACATGTGTGTTTATTTTTTAATAAACTTGTATATATTTAAGGTGGAGGCATGACAATTGGATATACAGTTAGATTGTGAAATAATGATTATAGTCAAGTTTCTTAACATACCATCTCATCATATAGTTTTCTTTTTTTTTGTTTGTTTCGGGGAGCCACATATTTTTACTGAAGTATAGATTTACAATATTGTGTCAGTTTCAGGTATACAGCAAAGTGATTAAGATATATATATATATATTTCAGATTATTTTCCATTGTAGGCTATTACAAGATACTGAATAGAGTTCCCTGTGCCATATAATAAATCTTTGTTGTTTATCTATTTCATATACAGTGGTGTGTATCTGTTAATCCCATATTTCTAATTTATCTCTGATACTCACATGGTGAAATGATGACTACAGTAAAGTTAATTAACATATCTCCTCATATAGTTTTATTATTATTATTTTTTAATAGAGCACCTGAAATGTACTCTTAGCAGACTTCTGGTATTCAATATAATGTTATTAATTTTAGTCACAGTGCTGTACATGACCAGACATTCATCCAACACAATTGCAACTCCGTACCTTTGACTGACATCCCCCCATTTCCCCTCCTTCCCACCCTTGGTGACCATCTTCCTACTAACAAATGTGTTTAAATTGATAAGCATAACATTGTTCCAGACCTGGACAAAAATACAAAATGAACTAGAGTCTATAATCCAAGATCTATCATAAGGCATGCACTAGAAAATTAGAACAATTCCACGTGGGCATTCAACTTTTTTTTTTTCCCCCTTTTCCATTGCATGTGCATTCGTAATTGCAATGACAGAATTTCTGATTTTGAGGATCCCAGTGTGCATGTCTGCTCAGTTGTGTCTGACTATTCTCAACCCCATGGACTGTAGCCTGCCAGGCTTCTCTGTCCATGAAATTTTCCAGGGAAGAATACTGGAGTAGATTGCCATTTCCTTCTCCAGGAATCTTCCTGATCCAGGGATTGAACCAGTCTCCCACATTAGCAGATGGATTCTTTACCACTGTGCCACCTGGGAAGCACCTTGAGGATACCAGAATACCTTCTATGTTGTCCTTCATAACTGGTCTTCTAGCCCAAACATAAACCACTGTGGCCAGAGGCAACATACTTCATGTTAATCATTATGAGCCTATTAAAAGGAAGGTCCCCATGGAGGGTGAAAGGCAGCACTAGGGTTGGTAGCCTGCTGTGGGGCCTTGTGCTTGGTGATCCTTTGCAAGGATCCACAGTTAAGCGTGGTATGCCTGGGGCGGGGTGTTCAGTGAAGTGACCCCAACAATCAGTTCCCTCCCTTGGGCTCCCAGGAGCCTTCCACAGTCACAGAAGCTTCTGCTTGATCACTCTCTGGAGAACACTTTTCAACAGTAACTCAGAGACTAAATTTCAGCATGAGCCAAACATCACATTAGTAGTGATCTCACTTCCTCAGCAATGATCAGCTTGTGTCCTCTAAAGGGGGAGGAGGAGCGGCAGAGGAAACCTGTTCTGCTTCTTCCCTCCAGTGGATGAGGAAAGGTCATCACCGCACAGGGTTTGGAGACAGCCCCAAAGACTAGTGATGAGTCTCTATGAAGCTGTTGTATCTTCATCTGTAAAACAGAGATAAAGATAATTGACCCACCTGCCAAGAAATTGTGAGGATTAACTAAGAAAATACATTTAGCATGCCTGGTACACAGTAAAGTGCTCCATAAATAGTGACTCTAAGGGGAAAATCAGACCCAGCCACTGCTACTGCCAAATTTCTAATCCCCAGATGTTGTATCCCAGGCTCAGTATATGCCTAACATCATCACAGAAGATGAAAAAGGAAGTATGAGTCAGTCATATTGTGTCTTTAAGGAGATTGTAGTCCTTGGAAGGTGGACACAGAAAGAAGTCAGAGCTCCGAGGAACTGAAGTCCTGGCTTCATGGAGAGAAACTGGATGTCCAGAGGGGATATTCTATAAATGCTCAACACATTAATAAGGGCGTTATTGGAGGCAGGATTCTAAATGGGCTTGGACTGAGCCAACTAAATATGCATAAAAATGCAAAAGCAAATGAAGATTGACGTATGTATGGGATTTTGACATTTTTATAGGATTGGAGTGAAGATGGAAATAGTGAGAAATTAAGTTTGGATAAACAGACTTGTCTTTCTTCTCTTCTTTTCTTTTTAAAATTTGACTGTACCACACGACATGTAGAATTTTAGTTGCCCAGTCAGGAATTGAACTGGTGGTCCCTAGAGGGAAAATGTGGAGTGTTAACCACTGGGCTTCCAGAGAAGTCCCCAAACTTTTTTTATCCTTCCCTCTCTTCCTTCCTTCCTTCCTCTCTCTCTTGTTTTTTTTCTCTTTCCATTTGACTTTCAGAATCAGTTCAGCTCAGTTGCTCAGTTGTGTCCAACTCTCTGCAACTTCACAGACTGTAGCATGCCAGGTTTCCCTGTCCATCACCAAGTTCTGGAGCTTGCTCAAACTCATGTTCATTGAGTCAGAGATGCCAACCAACCATCTCATCCACTGTCATCCCCTTATCCTCTTGCCTGCAATCTTTCCCAGCATCAGGGTCTTTTCAAATGAGTCAGTTCTTCACATCAAGTGGCCAAAGTATTGGAGCTTCAGCTTTAGCACCAGTCCTTCCAATGAATATTCAGGGTTGATTTCCTTTAGGATGGACTGTTGATCTCCTTGTGGTCCAAGGGACTCCCAAGAGTCTTCTCCAAAACCACAGTTCAAAAGCATCAATTCTTTGGTGCTCAGCTTTCTTTATAGTTCAACTCTCACTATTGGAGAAACCATAGCTTTGACTAGATGGACCTAGAATTCCAGAATGAGGGTATATTATTTTGCTAGGGTTGCCATAACCACAAAATGGGTGGTTTAAAGCAAGCAAAATTTGTTGTCTCATAGTCATGGAGCTTGAAAGTGCAAAATCAAGGTGTTGGCAAGTTGGTTCCTTCTGAAGTGTTTAGGGGAGGACCTGTTCTGGACTCTTCCAGCTCTTGGTGGGCCCAGTGTCCTTGGCTTGTGGCTGTATCACTTCAGTCTCTGTCTGCATCTTCACATGGTCATTATCTTTCTGTGTCTCTTTCCTCATACTGCATTTTTTCCTGTGTGTCTGTATCCAGTTTTCCCTCTTATAAGAACATCAATCATACTGGATTAGGGCTCACCATAGTGACTTCATCTTCACTTGATTATATCTGCAAACACTATTTCCAAGTAGAGCCACATTCATACGAACCAGAGGTTAGGACCTAAAGATATGTTTTTGGGGAAGAAATTCAAACCATTATAGGATGATTCATCCTGAAGGCAATAGGAGTGGCTGATTGTATTTAATAGGAGATGTATGTTAGTTGTACACACAAATAGTGGGGCATATGGAAATCAAGAGACATTCTAGGATAGAGAAGAGCTTCTGAGAAGAAATGAGAACCCTGAGAGAGAACATGATTGGTTATAGAACTGTATAGAGTGCAAGACCCAGGGTCATGGACAGAATCTTGAGGATTCTCACCTAGGAACGGGATAACTCATTATTGAGTTGTATTAAAGCATCTGGGAACTGCTATGAATGCTGGTTGTATAGTGTTGAACATGATGGAAAAACCCTTAATCTCATGGAGCTCAGATGCCAGGGCTGGAGACAGAGGAACTTGGGGAACAGGGACCAGTGAGAAAGAAAGACCACGAGGGGCCAGTGGGACCACAGAAGTGAAAAGAGGAGGGATGTAAAGAGAGTGGCTCACAGGGTTAAATGCCCAACAGAGAGAGGAAGTGGTGGGATAAGAACCCAGAGCTGCCATGAGCTTTAGCAAACCCCCAGGGAGGATGGTTTTAGTGGAATGCTGGGGGCAGGAGCCAGACTGTCGTTGGTTGAGACGTGTATTTAGCCTGTTCTTAGAGAAAGTGAGGGAACGTTAGATGGAGAAAGTATGTTTTAAGATGGAAGATCATTGAACACTTGTGTCTGTGAAGTTGAAACCTTACAAAAGTAAGAGATATGGCAGCTGGATGTATGTATGAATGGATGGATAGACAGACAGATAGACAGATCACTGAAGGAGAGGGATCCCTCAACAGGGGACCAAAGAATTCAAGGATGAAATGAGGTTTTATTTTGTGAATGTCTGTGTAGTCTCTGGAGCAGAGGAAGGAGCTCTAGGCTGGGGGCCGCAGGAGAACCGCAAGGCTGCAGGAGGAAATGTGAAGAGGATGATTGCAGATGGTGATAAATCTGTAGGTGGAGAAGAGGTGAGATGCAGGAAGTCCCTCTTATCCTCAAGTCACAAATTGAATGCCTCCTCCTCAGGAAGCCTGGTCTGAGAGCTCATCAGGATGTGCAGTCAGCCTCGGTCCTCCTGGACCATTTGCCTTCTCTGCTCTGCTTCCATAGCGCTCAGCAGAGTCCAGATCACCCAGTCCAGATCACCTCTCTGACCACGTACAGCTTTGCGCTGCCTGGAATGTCAGTGTGGGAGACTGTGGGGTGGTGATGACTGCATCCTGTTCCTGCTGGGTCCTTGACCCGGTTTTGCCTCAGACTAGCTGGTTGATCTTGGGTCAAGTCATTGGGCTTTTCTGGACTTTAATTTTCCCCACCTATCAAATTAAGCAGCTTGGCTAAAGCCTCTGAGCCAAGAGTCAGCAAACTAGGACCTGGAGGTCAAATCAGCCTGCTGTTTTTCCAGAATCTGGAAAAGAATAGATGTATGTATATATACCACTGTACATTTGAAGCTAACACAGCATTGTAAATCAACTATACTTTCAAAAAAGTTCCCCCAAAGCTTTTTGGCAGCTTTGTGATACCACCCTCATTCGCCTGCTACCATGGCAAGTAAAATATGTATATGCATGCATTCCTGTTCAGTCGTGTCCAACTCTTTGCGACCCCATGCACTGTAGCCTGCCAGGCCCCTCTGTCCATGAGATTTCCCAGGCAAGAATACTAGAGTGGGTTGCCATGCCCTTCTCCAGGGGATCTTCCCAACCCAGAGATCAAACCCGTGCCTGAATTGCAGGCAGAGTTTTTGTACCATTGAGCCAGTGGGGAAGCCCTACAGAATTATGGAGGGAGTGCCAAAATGTCTCTGCCATAGACTACTTATTTATTCTGGCTTCTGTCTCTTAGCTTTTATCTGAAAAATTAAAGCTATAAACTAAATAATATTTAAGCTCTTTTAATACTAAGTTCTGAATAAACCAAAAGGTGAAGGAAGCTGTTTATGTTTATATCCGTAGGCACTTAAATGCCTTAAGTGCTATAAGAAATTGGATTTTTTCCCATGCTAAATATATTTGTAACAAAGCAGACTCCCTGACTTTTGTCCTAGCAGCACTAAGTCCTGTGAAGTTCTCTTTAGTCAGCAAAAGCTAGACAATTAGCAGAAGCCTAAGGTCTGGGCCTTTGGTGGAGTGAGATCAAGGTTTAGATTCTGGATGGCACTGTGCTGTCTGGGTACAGCTGGATCATCTGCCAATCAAATCCCTCTTTTATCTTTTTAAAAATGATGGAAACTAAGGTCCCTCCCAGCAGTAACAACTTAGGAATCCATGGTTCTAAGGTCCGTATAGTCAGAACTATGGTTTTTCCAGTAGTCACATACAGATATGAGCATTGGACCATAAAGAAGAAGGCTGAGCACCAAAGAGTTGATGCTTTTGAACTGTGATGCTGGAGAAGGCTCTTGAGAGTCCCTTGGAGTGTGAGGAAATCAAACCAGTCGATCCTAAAGGAAATCAACCCTGAATATTCTTTGGAAGGACTGATGCTGAAGCTCCAATACTTCAGTCACCTGATGTGAAGAGCCGACTCATTGGAAAAGACCCTGGTTCTGGGAAAGATTGAGGGCAGGAGGAGAAGGGGGCGACAGAGGATGAGATGGTTGGTTGGCATCACTGACTCAATGGACAAGAGTTTGAGCAAACTCTGGGAGACTGTGAAGGACAGGGAAGCCTGGTGTGCTGCCGACCATAGGGTTGCAAAGAGTCAGACATGACTTAGTGACTGAACAACAACAACAAATGGTTCTAAGGGTTCCTGGAATTGGCTGATTCCCTAGAAAGGCTTCTGGAGACCAGCTTTGTTCTTGGTGTAACGTTGGTAATGATGGAAGAAGTGAGAAAAGATTTTGAAGAGCAAACAAAAAAGTACACCAGCAACTTCCAAACAAAATATTGTTTATTTGATTTAATATTAGATGTCCTTTACCACTATAATTTTAATTGTTGATAATTTATGCTATCTCTGTAAAGCAAAGCCTGAAAAGTTATTTTTAACTTAACTTTCAGTATTTATTCATGGTTCAGGCTTATGTCCTCTCCAAAATTTTGACTCCATAACTAAACCTGAAATGGCTTATCCTCTTTCTCTCTTGAACAATACTCAATGAACCAATGGAAGCAAGTCAGACTACTCTGTTGGAGGCATCCAAGGTCACAGCACCAGTTTCTATCTTTTGATGATTGGAAGATGACAAACACTAAGAATAAGTCATGTTTCTGAAATATGGGCTGCACCAGAATTCAAAATAGCCTCCAAAGATTTCGAGGATAAAATGAGATTTTATTATGTAAATCTCTATGCAGGTTCTGGCTCCTATTAAAAACAAAACAAACAAAACAATTGGGGATTTTGGAAAAGAGCCATAAAAACAATTTAAGTTTACTGAGTAAGTAAATAGTAGTTTAAGATTCTCTTTGGGGATTGTTGAGAAAGTGACTCCAAGAAATAGAGATGGAAGAGTTTTGTTTTTTTTTTTAATATAGCTTTCCAGGGGAAGTTCTTTCTTTCTGGATTAAAAGGTCAAATGACAATAGTACTAATGATAAATTATACACTCCCAGTGCCTTCTCTTAACCTTTTAATAACCTTGTAAAGAGTGAAGACTTGTAGCATTCGTGTTCAATATGATTCCTGTTGGAATTACAACTTCCTCCAAGCCACCTATATTTACTGTGAGGATCCAAGAATGTAGATTATGGCCCTTGAAATAGGAGTCTTTGTTGCTGTTGTTGTTAAGTTGATAAGTCATGTCTGATTCTTTGCGACCCCATGGACTAAGGCATGCCAGGCTTCCCTGTCCTTCACTATCTCTGGTGTTTGCTCAGATTTGTGTCCACTGAATCCATAATGCTACCTAACCACCTCATCCTCCACCAACCCCTTCTCCTTTTGCCTTCAATCTTTTCCAGCATCAGGAACATTTGGATAATTCACTTTTTAATCTTTCAATAAATAATTATGTTAAGCCATGTACATAGCCATGAGATTCTTATTTTTATTTACATTACTGCCTGCCTTTTATCTCTCTCCCATTGTACCAGGACGAAATAAAATCAGCTTTCTTTTTCACTCCCTTAGTATGGCAGCTTTGTTTCTCTCGGGTGCTTGGACTTCTGTGTATTTGCAAGGCTTATTTTTCAACAGAACAGTCAGGGTTTACAGAGTAAAGGAATTTTCATTTCCATTACTGTTAGGTTGCTGCTGAAATGACTGTAAAATGGGGGGAGGGGGAATGCATTAGTTATTGCAGATGAAGTTGCTTCCTGCCCATCCAAACAGAAAGATGCTGGCCCCTGGCAATGACTGAATTCAGGGGACTTGGGCATCTCCGCATTATTTAATTATCTTAAGGCCCAAGTCACTTATCCCACCTCTTTCTGGGCTTCCCCTCATGGGGACTTTCTCCGGGTCTTGGCTAACACACAGGAATCTGATGTTTAGAAAGTCACTTTCCTGTCCTTATAAACAATTCCACCATCATAACCTGGCTTCTGGCAGCAGAGGTTCATTTAAATTTTGCTCAGCTTGGTTTACAATTAAGATTTAATTAGTAAACTCATTACAAAGACAGGAAATCACTGACTTTCCCCTAATTCTCTTTCAGGCCCCAGCAAGGACCCAGCCTGCCCCTTTGGCTTCAGACGTTTGCAGAAAGTTTTCTCCAAACATTGTTATTTATGTTAACTTTAATTTCAAGATAAAATATTGTTCTTTGCTTTGGGAAATAGCTGGAAGTAAGCTGGGCATTTAGAATTCAGGGTTTCAAGTTCTCTATTTAGAAAATACGCCCTGTGCATATTTTTAAACTTTTTGGACTCTGAGAGTCTGTTTAGATTCTCTGAGCTTTTCCCAAACAGTAGAAATAAAGACTACTGTTGGGAAGTGGGAGAGGAAAGGCCCATAGGGATGATGTAAGACCAGAAAATAATCACAGCATGGTGACACCCTCAAAATAATTCATAACACTGTGAATCTCATGGCAACTCCAAGAGCACAGAAGGAGGTGTGGCTGAACTCCGTAAGCTAAGGTGAAGCATTCGTATTTTGCTAAAACCAAAAAGCAGTAGGGAAGTGTTTGCCAAAAAGCTATGAAAAATGAGAGATAAATGAGTACTCAGCTGAGACAGAGCTTTCCAATGTTAGAAGCTCAGGAGGAAAACATTTTAGCTGATAATATTTCTGTTGGACAAAAGCTATTAATATATAAATTTATCCTGAGAAAATGAGGTCCCTCTGGGAGAACAAGGGAAACTTTTGTATCAGAGCTTAAGTGTTATTGATATACTTAAGGCACTGAGATTCACATGAAAATTCTTACTTTGACCACACAATGATGATTCCAGGACATTCAAAAGAGAAATTTCTTTCCCTTTCAAATTACTCCTATTTTATTTCATGTGATCTTTGACCCTTAAGGAAAGTTTCATGTTTAGATGAGTGATTAAGTTTTGGAAATTCAATCTTTCAAAACTTACTCTTTCAGAAGTAACTATAAGTTGTCTCTGATGTTAGATGTATTTTTGAAGTATTGAATTAAAGATTAAAAAAAAACTGACAGTGATTATGACAGAGCTTTATTCTTTAGTGATTTCTCTATTCATGATAATTTTTTTGTTGTTGTTCTGACAGAAGAAAATACAGACCAGAAAGGTTAAGTGACTTTCCTGAGGTCACACAGCAAACTTGTAGGCAAGGCAGAAATAAGGTCGGTTTGTTTATTTGTTTTAATTATGTGTGGGGTTCTGGGCAAACTCAAAGGTAAAAGTTATTAGAAGCTGTAACATTCAGGACCCATAATGCTTAATGGGTGTTACTCTCAGGCAATCTCCAACAGCTTTTATGAGGCTTTGGAATGTGTCAATAGATAGCACAGTGACCCTCTGGGAAGGGGCAAATCAAACCCTTTCCTCTGGGAAGCCTCAGCCAGTTGCTCCTGGAGATTTTCAGTCAGAGGAGGAAATGCCAACTTTGCTTTCAAAATGGCTCAGAAGAGTTTGGAGAACACACAAATCAATATTTGTAGGACATATATTAAGTTAACCTTAAAAATGCATTCAAAATACTGTTTGATTTCATTTATACGAGGTACCTACAATAGTCAAATTCTTGGAGTCGGAAAGTACATTGGTAGATACCAGGGCCTGGGGAATAGGAGGTGGGGACGCGTGATAGTTTAATGGGGACAGAGTTTCAGTTTAGGAAGGGGAAAAATTTGGGAGAGGATGATGGTGAGAGTTGCACAACAGTGTGAAAAAAACGTCCTTAGTGCCACTGAGCTGTACAGTTAAATATGGATAAAACAGTATGTTTTATATTATGTGACTTTTGCCACAATTAAAAAAATGAAGAAAAGCATGCATATGTATATGTGTAACTGAGTCATGTTGCCATACGGAAGCAATGAACATAATATTGTAAACCAACTCTGCTTCAATAAAATGGGAAAGAAAAAGAAAAGAATACAGGCCAAACGACCGAGAAGTGGATAAAGCCATCAGACAGCTTAATGGAAGGAGCGGTGGCTGACCTCTGCTTCCTCTCCTGTCTCGCTGGCTCTGTTGGAAGGTTGGCAGCCAGTGTGGCAGCGGCAGGTAACAGGAGTTCAGGTCTTACCTGTGAGAGGTCAGGTGCCAGACCTGATGGTAACAAGGACACAGAAAAGGAACAGGGGGCAAAGATGTCTAAAAGAAGAGTCAAACAAAGAAAGCAGGCTTCCCTCATAGCTCAGTTGGTAAAGAATCCGCTCAGCTGTAAAGAATCCGCCTGCAACGCGAGAGATCTGGGTTCGATCCCTGGGTTGGAAAGATCCCCTGGAGAAGGGAACGGCTACCCACTCCAGTATTCTGGCCTGGAGAATTCCATGGACAGAGGAGCCTGGCAGGCTACAGTCCATGGGGTCACAAAGAGTCGGACACAACTGAGCGACTTTCCCTTTCACTTCACTTGACTTTCAAACAAAGAAAGCAGGTATACTGATAACACAAAGGGATATAAAACTCCCAGAAACTTCTGCACTGAGACTGGTCTTCAGAGGTTACTGTTCTCAGTGGAGGTTCCACTTAATGGAAATACAAGAACTGGAAACCACAGCAGATGTCTGTCCGAGCTGTGTGAGGAGTGACTGAAGTCCACAGGAAGGGGTCTGAGAAGGGGTTCCCTAATTTCTCTGGTTAAGGAATTCTATTTGAAAGGTATGGGGGCGGGGGCTTTAGCAGTTATCAGGACCAAATGCAATGCTTGGACTTTGACTGAATCCTATTTGGAAAATAACAGCTATCAAAAATATTCTTGGTACAGGGGCTTCCCGGGTGGCTCAGTGATGAAGAATCCTCCTGCCAATGCAGAAGACATGGGTTCGATCCCTGATCCAGGAAGATCCCACATGCCGAGGAGCATCTAAGCCCCCATGCACCACAACTATTGAGCCTGTGCTCTCGAGTCCAGGAATCACAAATAGTGAACCCATGTGCCATGACTACTGAAGCCTGTGCACCCTAGGGCCCATATTCCATCGCAAGAGAAAGTGTGCAAGTGTTGGTCGCTCAGTCGTGTCCAACTTCTTACGACCCCGTGGATTATAGTCTGCCAGGCTCCTCTGTCCATGGAATTCTCCACGCAAAATACTGCAGTGGGGAGCCATTCCCTTCTCCAGGGGATCTTCCTGACCCAGGGATTGAGACCCAGGTCTCCTGCATTGCAGGCAGACTCTTTACCATCTAAACCACCAGAGGAGTCTGGAAACAAGAGAAGCCACCACATTGAGAAGCGTGACAGTTAAAAAGTGTCCCTCTTTCTCTGCAACTAGAGAAAAGTCCACGCAGCAATGAAGACTCAGCACAGCCAAAAATAAATAAAATTATTTTTTAAAATTATTGATAGAGTTGGGAACATTTAAATATGGATTAGATATTTTAATAGATTATATTATGAAATTAAGCTCCCTGCTGGCTCAGATGGAGTAATTATGGAGTTATTATAGATTTTCCTGGATGCAATTAGATTATTGTGGTTAAGCAGTTTACCCATACTCTTAGACGATATATCCTAAAGCTGTCAGAAACTTGGAAAAAGTTTTGTGTATGTGCATGCATGCACACATATATAAGTACATGGATACGTGTGTGTGTTTGTGTACATACATTTATTTATGCAGAAGATGGTTGAAAGAATCATGGAATCACTCGGCTTCTAGATAGTTAACTCCCTGGCAACTTGACATCATTAGTAGATTAAATATGAATGGCAAACTCTGAACCAGGGCAAGCAAATAAAATATTTTCAATGTTAAAAATGGAACAAGGCTAATCAGAAGTATCTTGGTATCTTAACGCCCAAGTGAACATGCTTTTGAAAATGCTCTTAACAATTCAATCAATTCTAATGCAAAATGAAAGTCTTTTACTACAATGCAACATTCGTCATTGTTATGGGCTGAATTGTATCACCGTCCCCCCAAGCCCTGCCAATTCATGTGCTGAAGTCCTGACCTCTAGAACCTCAGGATGTGCCCGTATTTGGAGACTGTGCTTACGCTCAGTGGTCCAGTCGTGTCCGACCCTTTGCAACCCCATGGACTGTAGCGCCTCTGTCCATGGGATTCTCTCAGCAAGAATACTGGAGCAGGCTGCCATTTTCTTCTACAGGTCTTCCCAACCCAGGTATCAAACTTGAGTCTTCTGTGTCTCCTGCATTGGCAGGTAGATTCTTCACCACTGTGCCACCTGGGAAGGCCTATATTTGGAGATACTTGGTATTTATTTTTTATTTTTTTTTTTGATACTTGGTATTTAAAGAGATTACAAAGTTAAACTGAAGTCTTTAGAGTGGGTCATTGCTATTTTAAAAAACATGCAAATTAAGTGTCATAAAATACACAGAAAAAAATATAGCAAACACCAGGTCCTTCTCCAAATGCTTTCTGTGTCTTACACACATCCTCACTCCACTGTCTCTAAGCCACAGAGAGGTTTAGCTCCCTAGCTGTCAGGTTGGGGAGAAGGAAGCCACCCAAGGTCATACAATATTTATACTGTCAGAGTTGAGATTCAAATCCAAGGGGTCTAACATCCAGAGATTTGTTTTTCTCTGCTTTATCATACTTCTTCTACAGCTTTATACATACAAGTGCCTAAAGTGTAAATGTTATTGTGTTTGTTGGATTAAATTCTACAACTTACCCTAGTCAGAATTTCAAGTTCAGAACCAGGGGGAAGCCTGTATCCAGAAGTGATAAGAAAGAAATGATCCATCCATAGAACAGAGAATAGTGTTTGTGGGTGTAAGCTTCTACCTCCCTCAGGAGAAAAATTATGGAATAGATCCCCAAAGAGATGAACCAGTATTAATGTGTTTTGTCAAAACTCACATCCTCAATCAAGTCAGTGGACATAGTTTTAGCAGCTCTGTACTCTTCGTATGTGTTTCTCAAAAAATACAGAGAAGGAGAGAGACCCAGAAAGAGAAGTAATGGCGCAGCATGAAAAATTTATGACAGTTTATAAGAATAAAATATAGCGTTAAATGCTTTAAAATCTGCAGAAGCCCTGGATGGCATCCCTTCACTCTTCCCTTTGAACATGCCTGGTAAGTGGGCTGAGTGGGCCAGACAGACTGTCTCTGAGCTCTGTCCAGATGCGTACCTCACTGTATTGACTTCCTTTGCATTCTTGTATGTCCAAACACACAAAGCCCTCAACTCTTGACCTTTTTCTGTCTTTTTCTCCTCTTGTTAACATGTCTTGAATGGAGAGGAGACTCAGGAAGCTGTGCTATTTTGTCTTTTGTTTGAGCTCCAAAGACAGAAGCTACTGAGATGAGGAGACTTGTCCTCAGACTTAACTCCCAGACTCAGAGCAAAATTTTACCATGGTCTTTCCTCTGCCTTCCCAGGGACAGTTTCTAGGCACATGGAGGATTCTGAGGTCTCCACCTGACTCCTGGTGGTTTCTTTAGATGGACACCTGGAGTCCTGGAGGGAGCATGTCCTGTCCCAGCCCAGGGGCACTGATTTGACTCCTGCTGACACTGGCCTGCATGGAGATGCTTTTACTTCCAGCTTTTAGACGAATGCTTGTTTCTCCATCCTCTGTGCATCCATAGGCCTGTGGTAGGTCAATCATTCCTTCCTCCAGCTTTGAGCACACGTCAGGTTCCCAGGTCCAGCTGCGTGGGGGATGCATCAAGCTGAAGAAGGTGAGCTAGTCTGAGTCCATCTCCTTCAGAGCATCTTACATGACCCAGAACATATTTTCCCACCTTTGCACCACGTGTGTGCAGCGTGTGTGTGCTCAGTTGCTAAGTCGTGTCAGACTCTGCAACTCCGTGGACTGTAGCTTCCCAGGCTCCTCTGTCTATGGGATTCTACAGGCAACAATACTGGAGTGGGTTGCCATGCCTTCCTTCCAGGGATCTTCCCAACCCGGGGATTGAACCCTTATCTCCTGTGTCTCCTGCACTGGCAGGTAGGTTCTTTACCATTGAGCACTCTGGGAAGACCAACTTTTGCATCAGAAGCACTCTTCTTTTTTAAAAAAATATTTTTCCTGTGTGGACCATTTAAAAAATATTTTTTGAATGTTTTACAAAATTTTCATGTTTTGGTTTTCTGGTCAGGAGGCATGTGGGATCCTAGCTTCCCAAACAGGGCTCAAACCTGCACTTCCTGCATTGGAAGGTGAAATGTTAACCACTGGACCACCAAGGAAGTCCCTAGAAGCACTCTTTGAATGACATCTCACTTACCTCCGAGTTTGAAAGAATTTTGTCTGTTCAATTAAATAAGCATTACCTTTTGCCCCATGCAACTCCAGAGTCGAGTGATCTGAGCTGACAGCCTGGGTTAAGGGTAGGGCTTGGGGAAACCATCTTCCTCTCTTACCTCATCAATGGTGTTACCTCTAAAGCTTGGTCCTGCAGAACCAACTTCCCAGAGACCAGAGGACCACTCTTGGTTCAAGGATCTTTAAGTGGCTGAAAATTCATTTAAGCTTTTAAAATTCATTTTCAAGAAGTTATGATTCATTTCCTCATTTTTATTATTCACAGCAAAAAAATTGAAGGTGGCACAAACAGCAAAAGACAAGAGTAGCAAAGAGATTTATTAAATTACATGGTGGATGGCTTGTGTTACATCACGTGTAACACATCTCTACTTCAGAAACAACCCCACTATTTCTAAGATGTTCTTTGAACTGTTGAAGAGTTATCAAATTTCCATTAAAATTTTTGGGATTCAAAGAACCCAGTTAGGGAATCTCTGCAGTGTAATTAAAATAAATAAGACGCCCACACAAGGGTGGGGGTGGGAGGGGGGGAAGCTACAGTTCTTTTGCTCTTTTAGTTTGTCACCAAAATCAATCATTTGTGCTTCCTTGTGGCCCATCATGAATTTGAATAGTTAAGAAGTATGGTTGGGCTTCCCAGGTGGTTCGGTGGTAAAAATCTGCCTGCCAATGCAGGAGATACAGGAGATGTGGGCTTGATCCTTGGGTAGGGAAGATCCCCTGGAGAAGGGAATGGAAACCTATTCCAGTATTCTTGCTTGGAGAATTCCATGGACAGAGGAGGCTGGTAGGCTATAGTCCATTGGGGTTGCAAAGAGTCAGGCATGACTGAGCGTGCACACGAACACTATGGTTTGAGTCCTAAAGATTACCCTTACCAAGTGTCGGCACCTTTGGAAACGTAACAATCCAAGAAAGATTTCCCAACTTGAATTGTGTTGTGGGATATGTAATGGTGTCATACAGGGATATTCCATTTGGAGATGGTTTGAAAAAGCATTTATTCTTCATGCATGATCTCTTACTTGAAAAGAATAGGACAAATACTGTTTTCATAGCACAAAGAACATGAAAAACCTTTACAAAATTTGCTGTGAGGATTTGAAGAACTGGTTCTCATCTTGAAGACATAATCTCAACAGAGGGGATTATTGGAATTTTAGCAGAAAGGTATGAGATTTTCATCTTTATAGGAAGAGGGCAAGAGTTCACCAAAAAAAAAAAAAAAAAGCTAAGCAAAATGGATCTAAGGCATAACAAAGTTTCCCAACAGAATATTTAAGTCTATTAAGAAAAGAGAAAAAAAGGAATAGTCTGTCTTGCTTACTGGCAAGAGGAAGTGGCAGCAGGTCAGTTTGTAGTATCCAGAAAAATAACAATATCAAAGCCTGAACATTTTCTGAGAGTAGAGTAAATCATTACAATTGGCATACTCGGTCAGTTTGTCAGCAACTTTGAAGACACTGAATTCTTTCAAAAGCATGAGATTTACTTCATGGACTGGTTAGAAAAAGTGCTTTTCTTCTTTTTTTAAAAAAATTTATTGAAGTATAGTTGGTGTATAGTACTATACTTTACAGGTGTATAATATAGTGATTCATAATTTTTAAAGGTTATGCTCCTTTTATAGCTACTATAAAATATTGGCTATATTTCCCATGCTGTTCCATTTATATGAGGCACCTAGAATAGTCAAATTCACAGAGTCATAAAGTGCATTGGCAGATGCCAGGGGCCAGGGGTGGGTCGAGGGTTGGGGTCAGTTCAGTCAGCTCTGTCTCTTGCCTGACTGCACTCTTGTCTGACTCATTGCAACCCAATGGACTGCAGCACGCCAGGCTTTCCTGGCCACCACCAATGCCCGGAGCTTGCTCAAACTCATGTACATCGAGTCAGTGATGCCATCCAACCATCTTATCCTCTGTTGTCCCCTTCTCCTGCCTTCAATCTTTCTCAGCATCAGGGTCTTTTCCAATGAGTCAATTCTTCGCATCAGGTGGTCAAAGTACTGAAGCTTCAACTTCAGCATCTGTCCTTCCGATGAATATTCAGGACTGATTTCCTTTAAGATTGACTGGTTTGATGTCCTTGCATTCCAAGGGACTCTCAAGAGTCTTCTCCAAACATCACAGTTCAAAAACATCAGTTCTTCGGTGTTCAGCTTTCTTTAAGGTTCAACTCTCACATCCATACTTGACTACTGGAAAAACCATAGCTTTGACTAGATGGACCTTTGTCAGTAAAGTAATATCTGTTTTTTAATATGCTGTCTAGGGTGGTCATAGCTTTTCTTCCAAGGAGCAAGCATCTCTTAATTTCATGGCTGCAGTCACCATCTGCAGTGATTTTGGAGCCCAAGAAAATAAAGTCTGTCACTGTTTCCACTGTTTCCCCATCTATTTCCCATGAAGTGATGGGACCAGATGCCATGATCTTAGTTTTCTGAATGTTGAGTTTTAAGCCAACTTTTTCACTCTCCTCTTTCACTTTCACCGAGAGGCTCTTTAGTTCTTCTTCACTTTCTGCCATAAGGGTGGTGTCATCTGCGTATTTGAGGTATTTGATATTTCTCCCAGCAATCTTTATTCCAGCTTGTGCTTCATACAGTCCCAGCATTTCACATGATGTACTCTGCATATAAGTTAAATAAACAGAGTGACAACATACAGCCTTGATGTACTCCTTTCCCAATTTGGAACCAGTCTGTTGTTCCATGTCCGGTTCTAACTGTTGCTTCTTGACCTGCATACAGATTTCTCAGGAGGCATGTAAGGTGCTGGTATTCCCATCTCTTTAAGAGTTTTCCACAGTTTGTTGTGATGCACACAGTCAAAGGCTTTGGTGTAGTCAATAAAGCAGAAGTAGATGTTTTTCTGGAACTCTCTTGTTTTTTTGATGATCCAACAGATGTTAGCAATTTGATCTCTGGTTCCTCTGCCTTTTCTAAATCCAACTTGAACATCCGAAAGTTCTCTATTCACGTACTGTTGAAGCCTGGCTTGGAGAATTTTGAGTATTACTTTGCTAGCATGTGAGATGAGTGCAATTGTGCAATAGTTTGAACATTCTTTGGCATTGCCTTTCTTTGGGATTGGAATGAAAACTGGCCTTTTCCAGTCCTGTGGCCACTGCTGAGTTTTCCAAATTTGCTGGCATTGAGTGCAGCACTTTCACAGCATCATCTTTTAGGCTCTGAAATAGCTCAACTGGAATTCCATCACCTCCATTAGGTTTGTTCATAGTGATACTTCCTAAGGCCCACTTGACTTCACATTCCAGGATGTCTGGCTCTAGGTGAGTGATCACACCATTGTGGTTATCTGGGTCATGAAGATTTTTTTTTGTATAGTTCTTATGTGTATTCTTGCCACATCTTCTTACTATCTTCTGTTTCTGTTAGGTCCATACCATTTCTGACCCCTTATTGTGCCCATCTTTGCATGAAATCATCTCTTGGTATCTCTAATTTTCTTGAAGAGATCTCTAGTCTTTCCCATTCTGTTGTTTTCCTCAGTAGAAAATAACAGAATGGAACGGGGAGTTAGTGTTTAATTGGGACACAGTTTCAGTTTAGGAAGATGAAAAATTCAGAAGAGGATGATGGTGAGGGTTGCACAGCAGAAGTGTTTTCAAATAAAGAATGTTTTGGTCTCTTCTTTGAATTCTGATTTTGTTTTGTTTTGTTTTGTTTTTGGTGCAGTGCTTGCCAGTGATTCAAGTGTGTTCAACATTAAGTGAAACGTTTCATTTTTCAACTTGCACATGCTTGTGTCATGGAATGCTCTGGAAAGAACTTTCCCAGATCTTAAGTCCACACACATTTGGACTTGGCCCATGAGAGCTTTCTCTGTTTTATTCCTGGGCCTATAGTCTTCACTTTACATTTGTTTTCAGAAATAGAAAAGGTAGATCTTCAAAATATGCTTCCAGCCTCAGTTATTAACATTCAAAATATTTCAAGTGGAATGCCTTGGTGGAACAGAACTCTTCCCACACTGATTATTAATAACCCTCTGATCATAAAGTTTTGGTGTTACTCTCAGTTAAGATGGAATAGTATTCTGGCAAGGAGAAAGAAAGGGACTTCCTAGATGGCTCAGTGCTAAAGAATTAGCCTGCCAATGCAGAAGATGCAGGAGAAGCAGGTTCCTTGGGAAAATCCCCTGAAGAAGGAAATTGCAACCCAGTCCAGTATTTTTGCCTGGAAAATTCCTCAGACAGAGAGCCTGGTGGGCTACAGTCCATGGGGTCACAAAGAGTCAGACACAACTGAGCCCACATGCACAAGGAGAAAGAATATATCATCTAAAATTTTGGAGTGGGAGATTGGACTGAGACAGATGCACTAGTGATGCTTGTATGAAGTAGATAACTAATGACAGCCTGCTACAGAGCACAGGGAACTCTACTCAGGGCTCTGCAGTGACCTAGATGGGAAGGAAATCCACAAAAGAGGGCATATATGTATATGTATCGCTGGTTCACTTTGCTGTACATTAGAAACCAACACAACATCGTAAAGCAACTATGCGTGCACGCATGGCGTGCGTGGTGTGTGTGGTAAGTCTCTTCAGTCAAGCCCAGCTCTTCGCGACTCTTGTGGACTGTAGCCAGTCAGCCTCCTCTGTCCATGGGGTTCTCCAGGCAAGAATATTGGAGTGGGTTGCTGTGCCCTCCCCCAGGGGATCTTCCCAACCCAGGGATCGAACCTGCGTCTCTTATGTCTCCTGCATTGGCAGGTGGATTCTTTACCACTAGCGCCATACTCCAGTAAAAATCAATAACAAAAAATATTGGAGTGGGGCAAAATCTACGTTTTTTAAAAATGGTGAATGAGAGAATGGGTATTTTTGGTCTTTGCCTCCTGCCCCCACCCAGGATGTGGAGGGGACCCTCAAGAAAAACAGCTCCATGCTTGGAGTTTCACAGCAAACAATACCTGTCCGGCCGTCTCCTGGTGACTTTTGTCTTCCTAAATCTAATCCCGAGATAAATCTTGTTTCCTACACTTGACGGGTCCCTCTTTCACTCATCCTGGATCCATCAGGCACATTGTGGCTGGCTCATTGTGAAGAAACAAAACTGACAGCTTCCTTCCTCCAGGTAAACAGCACTGCTACTTAGACACAGTTCAAGGAGTTTATCACCCCGACGTGGCTCTTCTTCTAGGCGGGCAAAGGAGAGTCAGCTCTAAGTTCCAGCTCAGCTGCTTCATCCCCTGCCAATATTTCCAATTTTCACCAATAGAAAAATGTTGCAATTACTCATCAGTGGCCTGTTTTCACAGCCCTCACCTCCATTTTTCTCCTGTTCACTAAGGTAACCATGGACCCCTCATCTTTGCTCCACTTGCCATTGATGGCCATGATGTAAGTAAAGGGTGCAATGTCAGCATTGGATTTCTCTCTGCTTTAACTCTGGACAGATGAGGTGGAATCCAGTCAGCGTGGGATCTCTTTGCCTGGCCCTTCCCTCAATCTCACAGTTTCCATCCTATCAGTTCACTGGAGAAAAGGTCAAGAAATCCAGGGGCTCCCCCGGCAGGACACCGGGACAGGAGGGGCTGTGATGTCATGCCGGGTGCTTGCAGAGGACCCGGTTGGGGAAACCACGTCCTGCCATCCAGCAGCATTCCCCGTTCCCATGCTCTCCAGAAGACAAACCATTCCCACTTCCCATTGTTTCTGCAGGCACCAGCTTCCTCTTGTTTGTCCCACTTTCATAAACCAATGAGTCATGTCACGTGCTTGAGTGACTTCCCTCCTGGGGGTCTTTCCAGGACCAGACCCATCAGAGATCTGAACAGCAGCTGGGGCAGGAGTTCTGTTTGGGGTTTTGATCTTTAGGTTGGGTTTTGTTTGTATCATTTCTTACAGAGGAGTGTCTGAAGGAAAGGGCTTCGTGAGTCTTTCTTTCTTTCTTTTTTTTTTTGGCTTTTTTGCTGGCAAACAGCTCAGAAGTGCTGACCTGAATCCCTGTGTTGTTCGGGACTCCAAGCAAGATGTCTGGGGATACTTAGTTTACACTGCTGGGGAAGGGGGCGGTCCTCGTAAAACATCCATTGTGAGAAACAGCTTTTCAGCCTCCTTAGGTGAGTGCTGTCAGCAGCGAGGAGGGCAGTGGCAGCCTCAGAGTGTGCCCTGGGGCCCCTGGGTGTCTCGGCTCCCTGCACACCTCCCTTCCTGAGAGGCAGCAGGTTTGAACAAAGGCCCTGCTGACAGAGTGGTGGAGGAGCTCCCTGAGATGGCATTGCTGGTGTCACACGAAGGTGGGTTGGCCCAGGGCCGCTGGCGTGGAGGTGAGTGGAGCCTGCTGCTTGCCTGGATGCTCTGCAAGGTGGGTGCTTCTGTAGGAAGTGGAGGTGGAAGGGGATGAGAAAATGGACATTTTAAATGGGCATTGTGATATGTATAAAGAGGAGATGTGTGTCACTTTCAGAAAGGCATTTCCTTTGTTTGTTTGTTCTTAAGGGTACAAGGGATGTACCAGTTTACATCTCACCCACCCAAGGTAACACAGGATTGCTAATGACCTTGTCTCCTTATGGGACCGTGCCTTGAGCTCAGCAGAGGCAGGAGCTGCTAGTTCTGTCTTGGGTCCTTCCGTTTCAGTCCTTTCGCCCTTGTTTTCCCACATTATATCCTCCCATGCCCATTCGACCAACACCAAGACTTCGTTAGGGCACGGATGTTTTGTCAAGGCCTCTCTGTTCTGTCTCCAGGAGACCTGGGTTTTGGACCTGGCTCAGGCACTATCTTTGGGAATCCATTTACCTTCCCTCTGTGTGGGACAGCACTTCCCCTCCAGAAGCAGGAAAAAGATCTCTTGGGGGGACCTCAGGGGCTTCTTGGGAGGTGGAGGTATGCCTTTTCAGCCAGCCCTGAAGGATGGGTGAGCGTTGGTCCTGGGAAGTGGGGAGAGGAGCGGAATGGGCAAGGAGTGGGTGTTTTGAGGAGAAGGGCATGTATCCAATGGCTCCGAGAAGAGCTGTGATGGGAAAAAGGAGAGGTCTTTACACCTAGACCTTGGGTGGGGACCTGGAGCGGGGCAGGAGAGCAGTAAGGCTGAAGCAGACAGTGGAGACAGAAACCAGATCAAAGGCTGCTTGTATGAATATTTTTGGGATTCTCATATTAGTGTTAGTCAGTTAGTCACATCTGACTCTTTGTGACCCCATGGACAGTAGCCCACCAGGCTCCTCTGTCTATGGGATTCTCCAGGCAAGAATACTAGAGTTGATAGCAATCCCTTCTCCAAGGGATCTTCCCAACCCGAGGATGGAACCCAGGTCTCCTGCACCGCAAGAGCGTACTTTACTGATATTTACCCAAGCACAATGAGAAGCTGATTCTTCAGTAGAGAATCTGGCTAAACAATAGTGATATAAGACTCCCTCCTCAAATCACTGACATCAGAAGGGAGTGGAGGCGTAGACTGTGGACTTGAAGGACCTAATCCAAAATAGTGAGGATAAATGCAATATTGTCATTTAAAAGTTTTTGCCCCAAAAGGGCATTAACAAAAACGACAACAAAAGAGTCTGTCATCATCACCACTACCACCTCCACCACAACCACCATCATCCTTTAATTCTAAAAAAGGAGACGCTTTAGCAAAAAGGAAAACAAACAAACAAACAAACAAAAAAAAAAAACCAGGATAATCTTAGAATAAGGGAAATTACTTAATCATTTTGTCTTTATGAAGAAAAGCTACATTGCTGTGACTATTATTATCACTATTATTATTTTGACCTGGACCTGCGAAAACTTTTTCATAGCCTGGCACTCACCAATGTAGTGGCATTTGGAAATCATTGGTGAAGGTCAGCAGCTCTTGGGGTGGTGAAGAAGACACAAGGCTGATATGAATGAGTTTATGGGAGATGAAATGTCAGGCTGGATTGGGGGTCAGTTAGGGATACAGGGGAGGGTGATGGGTATAAAAGCCTCTAAGATCTTTTCTCCAAGATGGTGGAGTAGAAGGACACACGCTCATCTTCTCCTATGAGAACTCCAAAATTACAACTCACTGCTGAACAACCGTCAACAGGAGAATGTAGGATCCCACCAAAAAAATATATCCAAGGACAGTGAAGAAACCCCAGCAAGATGGTAGGAGGGGCAAAATCATGTTTAGAATCAAACCCCATACCCCGCCAGAGATGCTCAGAGGGCTCAAACAAACCTTGTGTCCACCAGGACCCAGAGACCCCACAGAGACTGAGACAGAGCTGTGTTTGAGTGACTCATATGGTGGTATGGACTGCTGCAGGGGCAGGGGCTCTGGGCGCAGTAGACCTGGGTATGGCATAAGCCCTCTTGTAGGAGGTCACCATTAACCCCACCATACAGCTGCCAGAACATACACAGGACTGGGGAAACAGACTCTTGGAGGGCACAAACAAAACCTTGTGTGCACCAGGACCCAGGAGAAAGGAGCAGTGACCCCACAAGAGACTGACCCAGGCTTGCCCATGTGTGTCCAGGAGTCTCCGGCGGAGGCGAGGGTTGGAGGTGGCCTGCTGCAGGGTCGGGGCACTGAGTGCAGCAGTGCATGCGTGGGACCTGCTGAAGGAGGCGCCATTATCTGCATTACCTCCACCGTAGATTGGCCTCAGGTCAACCAACAGGGAGGGAACACAGCCCCACCCATCAACAGAAAATTGGATTGAAGATTTACTGAGCATGGCCCCGCCCATCAGAACCAGACCCAGTTTCCCCCTCAGTCAGTCTCTCCCATCAGGAAGTTTCCATAAGCCTCTTATCCTTATCCATCAGAGGGCAGACAGACTGAAAACCACAGTCACAGAAAACAAACCAAACTGATCACATGGACCACAGCCTTGTCTAACTCAATGAAACTATGAGCCATTCCATGTAGGGCCACCCAAGACGGACAGGTCATGCTGGAGAATTCTGACATAATGTGGTCCAGTGGAGAAGGGAATGACAAACCACTTCAGTATTCTTGCCTTGAGAACCCCATGAACAGTATGAGAAGGCAAAAAGATAGGACGCTGAAAGATGAACTCTCCAGGTTGGTAGGTACCCAATATGCTACTGGAGGTCAGTGGAGAAATAACTCCAGAAAGAATGAAGAGATGGAGCCAAAGCAAAAACAGTACCCAGTTGTGAATGTGACTGGTGATGGAAGTAAAGTTCGATGCTGTAAAGAGCAATATTGCATAGGGACCTGGAATGTTAGGTCCATGAATCAAGGCAAATTGAAAGTGGTCAAACAGGAGATGGCAAGAGTGAACATTGACATTTTAGGAATCAGCGAACTAAAATGGACTGAAATGTGTGAATTTAACTCAGATGACAATTATATCTACTACTGTGGGCAAGAATCCCTTAGAAGAAATGGAGTAGCCCTCATAGTCAACAAAAGAGTCTGAAATTCAGTACTTGGATGCAATCTCAAAAATGGCAGAATGACCTCTGTTCATTTCCAAGGCAAACCATTCAATATCACAGTATTCCAAGTCTATGCCATGATCAGTAATGCTGAAGAAGCTGAAATTGAATGGTTCTATGAAGACCTCCAAGGCCTTCTATAACTAACACCCAAAAAAAGATGTCCTTTTCATTATAGGGGACTGGAATGCAAAAGCAGGAAGTCAAGAGATACCTGGAGTAATAGGCAAATTTGGCCTTGGAGTAGAAAATGAACCAGGGCAAAGGCTAACAGAGTTTGGCCAAGAGAACGCACTGGTCATAGCAAACACCCTTTTCCAACAACACAAGAGAAGAATCTATACATGGATATCACCAGATGGTCAATACTGAAATCAGATTAACTATATTCTTTGCAGCCAAAGATGGAGAAGTTCTATACAGTCAGCAAAAACAAGACCAGGAGCTGACTGTGGCTCAAATCATGAACTCCTTATTGGCAAATTCAGACTTAAGTTGAAGAAAGTAGGGAAAACCACTAGACCATTCAGGTACGACCTAAATCAAATCCCTTATGATTATATAGTGGAAATGACAAATAGATTTAAGGGGTTAGATCTGATAGAGTGCGTGAGGAACTATGGACGGAGGTTCGAGACATCGTACAGGAGGCAGTGATCAAGACCATCTCCAAGAAAAAGAAATGCAAAAAGGCAGAATGGTTGTCCAAGGAGGCCTTACCAATAGCTGAGAAAAGAGAAGATGTGAAAGGCAAAGGAGAAAAGGAGAGATGTAATTATTTGAATGCAGAGTTCCAAAGAATAGCAAGGAAAGATAAGAAAGTCTTCCTCAGTGATCAATGCAAAGAAATAGAGGAAAACAATAGAATGGGAAAGACTAGAGATCTCTTCAAGAAAATTAGAGACACGAAGGGAATATTTCGTGCAAAGATGGGCACAATAAAGGACTGAAATGGTGTGGACCTAACAGAAGCAGAAGATATTAAGAAAAGGTGGCAAGAATACACAGAAGAACTATACATAAAAGATCTTCATGACCCAGATAACTACAATGGTGTGATCACTCACTTAGAGCCAGACATCCTGGAATGTGAAGTCAAGTGGGCCATAGGAAGCATCACTACGAACAAACTTAGTGGAGGTGATGGAATTCCAGTTGAGCTATTTCAGAGCCTAAAAGATGATGCTGTGAAAGTGCTGCACTCAATGCCAGCAAATTTGGAAAACTCAGCAGTGGCCACAGGACTGGAAAAGGTCAGTTTTCATTCCAATCCCAAAGAAAGGCAATGCCAAAGAATGTTCAAACTATTGCACAATTGCACTCATCTCACACTCTAGCAAAGTAATGCTCAAAATTCTCCAAGCCAGGCTTCAACAGTACGTGAATAGAGAACTTTCGGATGTTCAAGTTGGATTTAGAAAAGGCAGAGGAACCAGAGATCAAATTGCTAACATCTGTTGGATCATTGAAAAAGCAAGAGGGTTCCAGAAAAACATCTACTTCTGCTTTATTGACTATGTCAAAGTCTTTGACTGTGTGCATCATAACAAACTGTGGAAAATTCTTAAAGAGACAGGAATACCAGACCATCTTACATGCCTCCTGAGAAATCTGTATGCAGGTCAAGAAGCAACAGTTAGAACCGGACATGGAACAACAGACTGGTTCCAAATTGGGAAAGGAGTACATCAAGGCTGTATATTGTCACCCTGCTTAATTAACTTATATGCAGAGTACATCATGAGAAACCCTGGGGCTGTATGAAGCACAAGCTGGAATAAAGATTGCTGGGAGAAATATCAATAACCTCAGATATGCAGGTGACACCACCCTTATGGCAGAAAGTGGAAAAGAACTAAAGAGCCTCTTGGTGGAAGTGAAAGAGGAGAGTGAAAAAGCTGGCTTAAAACTCAACATTCAAAAAACTAAGGTCATGGCATCTGGTCCCAGCACTTCATAGCCAATAGATGGGGAAACAGTGGAAACAGTAACAAACTTTATTTTCTTGGGCTCCAAAATCACTGCAGATGGTGATTGCAGCCATGAAATTAAGAGATGCTTGCTCCTTGGAAGAAAAGTTATGACCACCCTAGACAGCAATGAAAAGCAGAGACATTACTTTGCCAAGAAAGGTCCATCTAGTCAAAGCTATGGTTTTTCCAGTGGTCATGTATGGATGTGAGAGTTGGACCATAAAGAAAGCTGAATGCTGAAGAATTGATGCTTTTGAACTGTGGTGTTCAAGAAGATTCTTGAGAGTCCCTTGGACTGGAAGGAGATCCAACCAGTCCATCATAAAGGAAATTAGTCCTGAATTTTCATTGAAAGAATTGTGATGAAGCTGAAACTCCAATACTTTGGCCACCTGATGTGAATAACTGACACGTTTGAAAAGACCCTCATGCTGAGAAAGATTGAAGGCAGAAGGAGAAGGGGACCACAGAGGATGAGATAGTTGAATGGCATCACAGACTTGATGGACATGAGTTTGAGTAAACTCCGGGAGTTGGTGTTGGACAGGGAAGCCTGGCGTGGTGCAGTCCATGAGTCGCAAAGAGTCGGACACGACTGAGCAGCTGAACTGAACTGAACTGAAGATGCTTGCACCACACTAGATACTCAACAAATGTCAGTTGAGACTTAAGTCAAATTGGTAATAATAATAGGTACTCTGTATAATGAACAATTCCATTTTGTTGTTGTTCAGTCACTAAGTCGAGTCCAGTTCTTTGTGACCCCATGGACTACAGCACTCCAGGCTCCTCTGTTCTACGCTATCTTCCAAAGTTTCCTCAGATTCATGGCCATTGACTCTGGGAGACTATCTAACCATCTTGTCCTCAGCCGAATTTTTCTCTTGTTGCCTTCGATCTTTCCCAGCATTAGGGGCTTTTCTAATGACATAGCTAAGAGAGGTGTTATTATTCCCAAATTAGAAAATTTTAAATTGCGTCTACATTTCACATTGTGTTTCCATTGGACAGCAATATTCTATTGGAGCTGGAAATGCTTCTTTCCTGGGATTAGGACTGGCTTTTAGATTGTGTTTATGTACAAGCCAGCAAAACTATATAACCACAGATCACACGAGCCACACCTCCAAATACTTTGAATCCATGTGAGATGGTCATTCTGGCCCAACACACCCTGTCAAGAAAACTGAAAGAAGATGATTGTGCCTTCATTATGTACAGAATCTCTAGTGCTAACATTTGCTGAAACAACTCAGAGGAAAAGAAATAGTGAGATCACAATGTTGAAAAGTGAAATGGAAGAATTATAAGCTCACCACTGTTTTAATGATTATGGCTGGAATGGAGGATGCTGGAGAAGGTGACAAATGAGCTCTGTGTCTTTTAATGTGGGAAAGTTGGTTGATTTTTTTTTTCTAATTAATTCCGTACATTCCAGAATTGAGTACATTTATTTTGTGACCTTTATATTTGATATCTAACAAATTACGTTGTCCATGAAAAAAAAAAGAAGCTGACACATACCTTAGTTCCCATATCTAATTTATCACTCTGTTGGCAATAAGTAAACCATCCATTTAATTATTCATTCATTAAGAAATCTCAAGAGAGCCCATATACAAGTTTGTTCTTTTCACACAATATCTGTGTTCAGGAATTAATCCCCGCCTCGGTTTCCTCTTCCCCTGAGAGCCTCTGAATCAAGCTGGGGCCTCAGGGGGAACAGGTGAGACCCTCTGGCTTCTCGGAGTCCATCCCTAGGTCGGGGTGCTTCCTCGGGGGGCACGCCCTGCTCCTTTCCTGGGCTGTGGGTCCCCTGGTGACTGTCCAGCTGGCACGTGGCAGTAAGGCTGGACCAAAAGGGGGTGGGTGACGTCTGGCTGACTCTGTCCCCTACTGCCCTGTACTGGCTTCACAGCCCCACAGCCATCTCCCAGTCCTCCGCGTGCTGCAGAGGGTCATGCTGCCGATCCCTGGGGAGGTGGCAGCTTGGTGTCCTGAGCCTTCTCAGCCTCCTTGGGTCCCCCAGCTGCTCTGTCTTCATGACGGATGCCTCTCCACGATGTAGAGGCAGCTGGTGCACTGGTCCAGGGCTGCCACCTGGTGCAGACTGGTCTCCTTCCTCCCCAGGATCAAGGCTTGGGGGACCAGTGTGTGGAGGGGTGTGGCAGGGCTGGGGGTGGTCCAGCACACAGCAGATCGCTTCCTTGCTGCTGGTACTGACCACGGGGAGCAAGAACCGGTGGCTTCTACAGCTCCATGCAGCGTCTGGGTCTTACAGACGTTGTTCCTCTTGGCAGCCTTAAGCAGTTTATCATTTTCAGGAGCGCGGTGCCCACCCCGGCCGTGCCAGGGGCATAGGAGGCAAGGTGACGTGGGGAGAGGGGAAGTGTGAGCTCAGGCTGGGCCATGCCCCCCAGGGCTCTGGGTCCAGGATACAAGCCTCCTCGGGTGCCATCTCAATCACGCAGCTGAGGGGTTCCTGGCCTAGGTCTATCCTGTAGAAGTGGCTGGCAGGGGTTGCAGCCAGGAAGTACCACCTGGGGGCCAGTTCAGGGCCTTGATCAAGGATGTGACTTCCTGACCGTTGAGCTCCTGCTGGAGCTTCTGGATGTGGGCTCAGCAGAGGCTCTAGGTCGCTGTCTCCCAGGACCAGCACCCCGCTCAGCTGCACGGAGGCCTCTGTAAGCTGCACCTTCTTAAACTGGGCGTCGTGGTTGTGCGTGCTGCCTGCTAACCTGGATCCACCCACAGCTGCTCAGACACCACTGCTGTTGCTCTCCAGGGGCAGCCCCCGCCTCTGCTGAGTCTTCTGCACCCTGGTGGGCCGCTTGCACAGGAAGATGCGAGAGCCTGAAGCTGCCAGCTGGCTTGGGTCCCCATCCACCTGCCCCGGGATGGCCTTGACCGTGGCGAGCACCTCCTTGTGGCTTTTTGCATGCTCACACATGAGGTGCTGCCCAGGACCCCAGGGAGGAGCCATAGACCTTGCAGGGGCCTTCATCCTGCCCCTGGGGCTCGCTGCCCAGGGTGGCCTCAGGCAGGATGCCTGAGTGGTACCCACCGGTATTCAAGACACTGATGCACTGGAGTTTCAGGTCTGAAGCACTGAATTCTTCCGAAAGACCCCACTGGGACAAAGAAAAAGTGCACAGATCCTCACTTGGATTTGGAGGATGTGCAAGTAGAGAAAGATGATTAAAATTCAACTATTGGATGGAACTTTGCAACTCAAAGGCATTGTAACTAAAATGAACATTTTTATTTCCTTGCTAAACTCTTTATACTAGGGTAATAGAGCACATGACCACGATCAGAAAGAAGCTTTTCTGAAGGTTCTTTAGCCCACCCAGCATAATGCCTCCACATGCATCTCCTGGTTACCGCCACTGACCTTCTGAGCAGTTGGTAGTTGACTTTTTACCTCTGCTGAGTCAAGACACTTTGCATTCGGGCCCAAGCAGCTCCTCATCTGCTTTTTACACCAACAGAAAAGTTGTAAGTTGAGTATCGGTGAGTCAAATGTCACAGCGAAATAGAAGGAGAATGCCATCCGCCCACATCAAGCCTCTGAACTAACTTCCTGGAGGTCATCTGAGTTACCAAGTCCCCTGGGCATTTTCCATTACCTCCTTGACGTTTCCTCCTGCATTTGGCACTATTTACCGTTCTCACCTCTGGCTGCTCCTCCTGGGTCTCCTCTCTAGACTCTCCTTTCACTGATCATCCTTAAAGTATATTCATATTTTTTATTTGTATTTCAAGACTTTAAGCATTTCTGTTTGAAAGTGAGAAGCAAAATAATATTCAGAGACCTATTCCTGAAATAATAAAAGCTTAGAATGTATCCTGATAACTTTCTGATATAGTGGGAAGATTTTCTTTTTCTATACTGAATTATGTGGGTGTCTCCAAGTATTACCCTGGACAATAGGAATTGGTGCCTGTGTACATACACATCCACACCCACACACACATCTATCTGTACATACTGGCTTAAGCCAAACTCTTGTCTTGCAGATGTAGAAATTGTTGCTTTGTTTTTCTGATAAAACTGGTTTTAGACAAAAAACAGGGATGATAACTCTCTTGGGCCATGCTTATGCTAATAGAAAAGAAGCATTCTTTTCTTTTTTTCTATGTGAAACTTGAAATGAGGAAAAGCAATTCTAGCATAAATCATGCAAGCATTAAAATTACTATAAGTAAGAAAATTCAAGAAGATTCAATTACTGTATAGAATAGTAAAGTATAGACAGAGGAACCTGGTAGGCTATAGTCCATGGGGTCCGACAAAACTTAGCGACTAAACCACCACCAACTCGTTTCTTGTATCATATTGTTAAATAACCTTTGCAACAGATGAAAAATATAAAATGAATATAATGATGATGGTGCCCAGATTCTAATCTTGGTCTTCTTGTCACTGTATACATTTCCCAAGTGAGTCTTTCCCAGGAGTGATGCATTTCGACTCTGTTTCTAGTTCAGATTCCTCCCCTGAGTTCCAGATGAAAGATACATAATTGCCCACTGGGTGGGCATCTGTGCCTCTGGGCGCTTTGGGAACCCAAATCCGGAAGGTCAAGCTGAAGTCATCCCCCTTCCATTCCTTCCCTGTCTTCCTCTCCTCTCTCCCTTCCTTGGTGAATGGCATTGTGTTCTATCCATTTCCCAAGCAGGAATCTGTAGTCTCTCTTAACATCTTTGTTATTTCAGTTAGCAATTTTGCTAATCATCATCTGCTTAAAAATCTTCCAATTAAAAAGCGGATAAAGAGCAGTTGAGAAACCCTTAAAGGCGTTGACCTGTATCATTCTCATTCAGAGGATGGAATCACATGATTGGGTTTTTGAGTAAACGGTCATGACTGCATCTCAATTTTATGTTACCCTTCACCTCCCACTTCCCACCTTTAATCTCCTCACACCGTCACCAGAATGTAGTTGCTGAAAGTGACGCTTAATTCTGTCGCTCCACTGCTTAAAGGTTTCCAGTTTTCAGGAAATAATCCAGACTCCTTAAGGGTCCTTCATGAGCTGTCCTGGCCTGGCCTACCTCTTTGGTCTCATCTTTGAGATTCAAATTCTCCTCCCTGCCCTGGGAAGCATCTTGAGCTCTCATTCTGATCCTTCTCTTGACTTTGTGCTTTCACTACATCTCCCACTTGCAGCCCCAGCTTTGGCATAAAAAATCTTCTTGCTCCTGTTCAGTTGTGTCTGACTCTTTGCGACCCCATGGACCATAGCCTGCCAGACCCCTCTGTCCATGGGATTCTCCAGGCAAGAATCCTGGAGTGGGTTGCCATTGCCTTCTCCAGGGGATCTTTGTGACCCAGGGATCAAAACCATCTCTTCTGCTTCTTCTGCATTGGCAGGTGGATTCTTTACCGCTGCGCCATCTGGGAAACCATTTGGGCTTATTAAATGCCAGGCATTCTGTTCTGTCCTTTATATTGTACTATCTAATCATATTGGTCACACATGTCTGACCCTCACGTTTTTCAGGTTTAGAATGCTGAAATAGTTTGCTTGGTCACCCAGCTAGTGAGATGCAGAGCTGGACTGAAATTCAGGTTCTTCTGAAACTCTAAACAAGCCTTCCTAATATGTTTGAGCTTTTACATGAAGCTGTTTGTAAAAATCCCTCTTGAAAATAATTACATTACAGATACTATTTTCTTCTCCTTCTTTTTCCCCTTTTACCTGGAAATAAGTAATGATACCGATGACCAGCAGCTTGTGTTGTCACAAAATAAGTCATGGGTTTCATACCAGGAAGCTGAATCCAGCTGAGACCAACTCACTCCTGTCAGTAAACTCTAGGAGAACAGAGACCATGCATTTAAAACGTGGCTCTAAATCAAACCTGATGAACCAATATTGAGACTGCATAGAATTTTATGCTATCAAGAAAAAAAAGAATTTTATGCTCTCAATTCATAAAGAAGATAATCTTCGGATGGGAGGGGAGTTTGGGGGGAAATGGATGCATGTATATGTATGGCTGAGTCTCTTTGCTGTCCACCTGAAATGATCGCAAAAAACGATGTTGGGATGACTGGCTAAAATTAAAAGTTAAAAAAGATAAATAAAATGAAACGATCCTACCCATCCCCTCTCTTCCCTTTTCTCCAACCCCTCTGATTTTCTGATTCTTTGTATCTTGACGAGACGGTCCAATGGAAATTTGCTTCGGCGGGAAAGGACAGGGGTCAGAAGAGTCGGCCCTGGGTCTCCGCTCGGCAGCTCTGAGCGCGAGGAGGGGCAGGTACCGGAAGGGCTGGGCGGGGCCGCAACGAGAGGGTGGGCGGGGCTTGCGCGCCGAGGAGGCCGGGTGGGGCCACTTGGCCGGGCAGCCACGCCGCGGTCTGGGACTGTCCTGAAGGTGAATTCCAGTGCCCCGGAAGGAATGACAGGCAGCGGAGTCCTGCCATCTCCTCCGAAAAATGTATGCCTTTTGCTCCACACTCTTGGGGGCAGTGGTCCACGTACTCTCTTTTGTGCTTTTTGGTTAGAAGTAAATACTTGTGCTTAGCTAATGTCACCTCCAGTTGTGGGGGGGCGGGGAAGAAAAGGGACCTTCTAAAGACATTCTGAATGACTGAGTTTGCTGGAGATAAGAGGCAGGTGAAGCACTGCCCCTGATCCTTAAAAATTTGTTTGGGTTTCTTTTTAATTTCGAGGGACTGGAATTTCTTACTAGAAACATATTTTGTTATGCAAATGCATCATCACCCCCCTTCCCCGACCCCCGCCCTGCCTCTGTCCTTTCTAGTCCCCTCCAGAATTCCTAAATTAGAGAGCCGGTAAATGGTAGTTAGCAAATGTCTAAAGGAATGGAGCAGTATTGCTCTGTTCAGAGGGCTGAATTTTGGTGTGTGTTAGAAATTTTGAGTTAAAAGGGAGCATTTTCAAGCATCAGTCTTTGGGAGAGTCTTCTTTGGTTGCATATCTGAATCAACCTTTATTCACTGAGTGCTTCTTACCTGAGTCAGGAAGCTGCTGAAAAGAAAATAGAAAGAATCACAAAGACCTCTGCCTTAGAAGTGTACAGACTCTGAGAAGCCAAGCTGTTTACCACAGCAGACTGGGGACCGCTCAACCTAGGGTACGTGTTTACTTAGCTTTGTGTTCCCGCACCTGCTAAGCAATTCAATATAGAGTGATTGACGAAGCACTGGCAGACATAGTAGGAGAACCACCTATGCTCCGTGCCCAGTGAGAGATGCCTTCTAAGGATGCTCCAGAAAAAGGAAGTAATCCCTGTGGGGTGATTGGGCAGCCAAGGCTTCCCAGAATATCTGACCTAGTTCTGGCAGAAGGAAAAGGTTCAAAGGCATGTTCTCTGGGGCTGGGAAATGGTGGGCAAACTGGGAACAGACCAGTCTGAGCTTGAGAGAGTTTGTGCTGGAGAGATAGGGATTACAAAACAAATAAATAAACACCCTGAATAGTAAGTACCATTTGGCTCAGGGAAATTGTAATTATTTTTTTCTTTCTGTTGAAGGTCTGCTGTGGGATGAGATCAACTACCATTGCCATGTTGTTTGCTGTTTGGAGCTGGTATGATTCTAGGTTTGGTTGGAAGGCTGCAGGGTACATGCTTGGTTTAATGGAGGTCATGGCTATTGCTAGAGAGCCTAGAAGTCACTGCTCCACTGAAGGTGAGAATGGCCATGTCTTTGCCTCAAAGGAGGTTGCGTTCATTCCTTTCGAGTGTTTTACTGAAATTGTTGCTGTTCAGTTGCTCAGTCGTGTCTGACTCTTTGAGGCCCCATGGACTGCAGCACATCAGGCTTCCCTATCTTCCACTATCTCCTGAAGTTTGCTCAAATTCATGTCCGTTGAGTTGGTGATGCTTTTTTACAAAAATATTTAAGCATGTTTCCTTTCTTTTGACTTCTTGCTATTTTTTTTTTTTTTTTTTGCTGCTGTTGTTATTGAATGGCTTGCCTCAGTTGAAGAGTTCATTTGGTCAGTGTTTGCAGTAGGATGTGGGTATTTTCCACATTCTTAACTTGTGAAACCATCTTGGAGCAGTCTTCACCTCCCATGTCAAATGTGTGAATTTGCAACATGGACAGAGGTAATGCAAAGGGCAAACCCACCTCTCCCAGGTGCCCGAAGTCATCCTATCAGGAGCATCTCCAAAAGATCTCAGTATCCTCCTCCATCTCCCCAGACAGAGAGACTGGTCAAAGAATGTAGCAAAAACAGACAAATAGAGGTTAAAAACCAAAAATCAGGATCAAGGGAAAGGACCAAGGAGATTGAAATTAATGAGGATCCAGTATACCTTGTCTGCAAAGGGGGAAAAAAATTCACTTTTCTAATGGATTAGTATACAAATATATACAAATCAATGAGATGCAAATGAAGCCCGTAATTTCTGAAGGGAGGCCGAGCAGAGGAGATAAAAATGTGTGCTTAGGGGAAAAACATCCCAAACATAAAATGACTCAAGTGGATGCATTTTTGTCAGTATGTTTGGAGACCAAAAGTTTCTGACTCAGAGTGGAAAGTGAATTATTTTTTTCTGAGTGTGGATAAGTTACAGCCACATAGCCAAAGGGAGCCCTGAGCTATTGGGGGGACAGGAAGTAGGCTGTATTCTTTGCTCCGCTTGACCTCCTGTGCAGAAACACAGGATTTGCATGAAGCTTTTCTTTTCCATTTTGTTGGTTGCTCTCAGTCGTGTTCTGTGAATCAGTCATGCCAACCTTTAAACGTTAGGAAGAGAAAGCTGTGAAGAGAGAATGGAGACATTTCTAAACTCCACTGAAGCTCACTGGATTAGAAGAGCTGCAGTGATAACAGTATTTCTTATTTTGCTTCCTTGACATCTTTCAGTGAACTCAAAGCATCTTATAGATGCCATCTCATTAATTCTTTCAACATCATAGAGAAGGGGGTGGTGCCAGGGATAATTTATTATCACTTTATGGATTCAGAAATGGGACCAAGAGACTTCTCAGAAACTGATCATGATTATGATTCGAAAAGGTCACCAAAGGTTTTTGAGTCCATTTCTAGAGTCTTCATACTGAACTCTCTCTCATCTCTTCATGTCTCTTTGATCAGATGTCTGAAACACCAAAAAGAGAGAGAATAGATACATTTTTGACAGATATAATCTTCTTAGGGTTTCAGCATTGGGCTTACTTTATACTTGAATGTTTGCATGGAAAATTCTCTAACCTTCAGAAAATGGTCAGTAACACCCAGTATTTCTGAACAAGACTTTTTGTGATTTCTTTGCATCCAGGTTCTGTGTTTCTACTGAAGGCCTTTTCTTTTCAACACTACCATCCTCTACCTCCTTGACTGTATCATGAGCTCCCATTGCTGGAGGGTGAAAGAAATTGTGGGGTTTTTAGTTTTCTATCTCCTGGGACCCAGCACAGCATCTTTTCCAAGATAGACATTCAGTGATGGTTAGTTGGAGAAGGAAATGGCTACCCACTCCAATATTCTTTCCTGGAAAATTCCATGGACTGAGGAGCCTGGCAGTTTATGGTGCATGGGGTTGCAAAAGAGTCGGACACGACTGAGCAACTAAGCACCACACGCTAGGGGCATGTGGGATCTTACTTCCCCAACGAGGGATCGAACCCACACCCTTTGCCGTGGAAGCGCAGAGTCTTAACTGCTGGACCACCAGGGAAGTTCCTGAGGGTGAGCTTTTCTTGTTCCTGACTGTTGTTGTGCTAGTTACTCAGATGTGTCTGACTCTGTGATCCCATGGACTGCAGCCCGCCGGGCTCCTCTGTCCGTGGAATTCTCTAGGCCTGAATAACTGGAGTGGGTTGCCGTTCCCTTCCCAATCCAGGGATGGAAGCTGGGTCTCCTGCACTGTAGGCAGATTCTTTACCATCTGAGCCACCAGGGAGGTCTGACTGTTAATGGCTAAGAAATTTGGCCTTTCCCTGGTCCTGGTAAAGCAGGCCTTGCAGTGATGAGAATCAAATGGACTTCTGACCACAAAATCAGCAGGCAGAAAATCCCTTTGAGAAACTGTGCTCGTATCACAAATGACCCTCTGCCTGGTTAGACCCTTCGGAGCCTGGAGTGGTTGGGCCTTTCCTGGCTGCCCAGGGGGGCAGCTGGGCCATAAAGGGTGGGTGGAGGTGGGATGGAAAAGGTGAGCGTGGGGGGTTGGAGGGGGTGGGGGGAGAGGTTCTGGCCTCAGGGAATCCTTGAGGCTTTTGCCTTGGGTGGTTTCCCCTTTCCTTGTCCATCCCTGACTTTTAAAGGACATTGTAACTCTATTTTCTGGGCCAGGGATTCTGAACTTCAGGTGAGCCATAGAATGAATTTAAATCAGGTGAAAAAAAAAAACGTGATCAGGGAAGTACTCCATATTTTTAAATTTCTGAATGTTCCTGGCCTCCCCAAGAAGCTTTCAAAGCTTTTGAGAAACCCCAGGGATCTTAAACTGCGGATGAAGACTTGCTCCCACTGGGCATGCGAGATTCAAATTCCTTCCCAGGGTCTGGAAAAGTTGGTTGGTTTTAGCTTGTCCTTCCAGGAAACTCAATTAAATTGTACCAGGCAGTTTTCCCTCGACTCCCCATTTTTTTATTTGTGGGCTTACTGTGGAAGAACTGGCCCTATAGGAACATAGGTACTAGCAAAAACCTTGTGCTTCATTTGCAGTTAAACACTTTTGAAAGAAAATGACATTCTTTTTAATCTGAGATACAGGCTTCCCCTCTCCACCTCCCCCCCCCCCCCCCGCCCTGTTTAATTTTCAAATTTTTGGTTTCGTTTTGGAATCCACCTTTAGAGCTGCATTGGTTTCCCTTGGCTGCCTGTGGTTTGTACTAGTTTTGTGGCTGGGATGTTACTCCGGTCACCTTGGCAATGTGAAATATTTGTGAAAAATAAAACAAGCCTCTTGCTTTCCTTTGCACCTTGTTGAAAAAAAAAAAGATGAATTTAGTATATACCTGTCAAAACCAGAAACCCATTCTCTTGCCCATCCTGTCAGTAAGGAATGGTCTTTCCTGCCCGGGTCTCCATGCCCTCAAAACCCTCGAAATAATAGCGATGACTTATCTGATCACTTTATTTTAATCTAAGCCAAATCATGCCCCCCTCCCCCAACTTCTTTGCTTTTCTCTCTTCCCCTCTCCCCCCAAAGCAGTTATGGTCATCCAGGTTCAGCAGGAAACAGCAAGGGAGGGACTTAGCTCCCTCATTTGACGCAGGAGGACAGACACACATTAGAGCATCAAGGGGATAAATTCTGGAGTCAGAATGACAATTGTTCTGGTTCTGAAGCTTGCCAGCGGTCTGAGTTTAGACTTGCTGCTTGACTTCTCCGAACTCATCTCTTCTGTCAGATGAGGATTTCATGCAACCTATGATTGAGGGCCCCTGCAAAGTTAAATGAGATGAGATATGATGAGCTTAGCACCATGCCTGGTACAGAGTGAGCATGCAAATGTGGTCAGCAGTGTTCATTATTATTATTAATCTGAAGAGCATTAGTCCTGTGAGAGAGTCACTGAAAAAGAAATTCATGGGCAGCTAAGGTGGGAAGACCGTGGATGTTGGTCCACCTCTGGGTGGATATTATAACAATATTCACATAATAAAGGCTTTGAGAAGAATACTTAAGAAATCTACTTATTTTCTTTGATCCATTACTTACCCCAATTATTTGTCCATGGAAACCATCTTTCTGCTTCATTCATGTTCCTTGTAGCACACTTGGGAAAATGATGAACCAGTGTGATTTTTAACCCTTCTCCTCCAGTAATTACAGAAGTTTGTACTAAGCTTCAGTAGAGTTGATTACATAGGCCATTGTTGTTGTTGTTTAGTCTGTCAGTCATGGCCAGCTCTTTGCAACCCCGTAGACTGTAGCCTGCTGGCTTTCTCTGCCCTTAGGATTTCCCAGGCAGGAATACTGGAAGGGGTTGTCATTTCCTTCTCTAGGGGATCTTCCTGACCCAGGGATTGAACGTCCTGCCTTAACAAGCAGATTCTTTACTGCTGAGCCACCAAGGAAGTCCAGTTATATGGCTATGTAATATATAAATCCCACAATTTATACCAAAATTTTGTCAGCTTGAGAAACACAAGGGACCATGCTTTAAGACCATCTGGTATGTGATGTGTTTTCACATTTTTCCCTTCCTTCTTATAGAATTATTGGTTTATTACAAACCAAACATACCTAAAGTAAGTATCTAATTCTTACCCAATTTTTGCATATCAGTCTAACTTATTACCCAGCCTAGGGAAATAAAAATTAAACTATAGAAATGAGGCACCCTTCATGGAAGAGGCAGCGGTCTTTAGATGGCCAGTGAAGCTAACTAAATACATAGACCTCTTTCAGGTGAAAATGTTACCAAGCATTATAGTTATTGTAATAAAGGTATCGTTGTTTCTTATGGGTCAGGGGTTCTGATGGTGACAAGTGTGTTCACATGCAGAAGCACAGAGGTGACCTCCTGCTGTTTATTTTAGGCAATCAGCTCAAGAACAAAACCAGCACAAAAATAAGGCAAGAACTTTTGTCATTCCAAGTTAGGCGACTTCTTCATTCAGAAGGGTTAAGACAAGGGTTTTGCCAGAAAAGCAAGCTCTGAACCAAAATTAGATTTGGGAAGAGTATGAGGCTGAGGGGCTAGACGAGGATCAGGGGGTGCTTCCAAAAGAGGGACTGGGTCTGGAACACAACTGTGTGTGTCCCAGAGGAAAAGCTTCTGGAAGGGCATTGTGTCCCGGGTTTGGTTCCAAGTTTTTTTTTTAACAGCAAAGTGTAAGGTCGAGTTCTGGTGACGTAGGATTACTGGGACCATCCCAATCCTAAATATTGTGTTCCATCAGCTTTATGCAGACTCTTGACTATGTCAGAATCACATCTTGATCTTAAATTAAGGCCACAGTCACTTACAGCCCCCAAGGAAGAGTCAGAAAAATCTGTCCTATTGTTCCCAAGCTGTGTTTTATTTCTCTGGCATTTACTTCTTCTCTGGGTTATGTTTTGCTTCTTTGTAACATGAAGCCTACATCATTTTGAGGCTCTAGAGCAAAGCTTTTGGTGCTAAATGACTTGAGACAAAGTATTTGATTGTTACTCTCTCATTAGAAATTGTTGCTATTACTCTCTGTGAAGTGCTGGCTATTTTCTCTGGGGTGATTTTTAATTTCCAGAATGGCATGTGTTCCTCTGGATTTCAAAGCCCCGCCCCTAACTCTGAGAACTGCCACCAAGCTGGGTGATTTTTTGACAATGCTCCAAGTAGTTGGAGTAATTACTTCTTGTTTAGTCAATAGCACAGTTAGTATTGAAAATATCAACAACTTAACAACCCACCAGGTCCCTTTTCTAAGCTACCCTGGAGGCAGACAAGCCAAATGCTATCAGTTTTGATCTTTCATCCAAACCCAAGATCTCAGCCCAGTCCTGGTGTTAGAATAAAGCTTGTAGAAACAAGGACACCATCCTTTGTCAAAATGGGGCCAGATCTTGGGAGATACTATTAGGAACTTTATTTACTTTTTTTTTTTTCCTCTTTTGCTGTGTGATTTTTGTTTGTCCTGTAGTTCCGTAAATAAGGGCTGCCCAGGCCCAGGCTCATGTAAATGAAGACTGTGTTCCTTCAAGGGAGGCTACATTTACAAACAGAAGCCTTCAGATTGAGTCAGCCCTTATGGGTGGCTGGGGTAAATTCCATCTGAAGATCACTTTGGCCCCAGAGAGGTGAGAGCTGACAGGTATTCATCTTCTAATGCCAGAAGGGAGGTTTCTCATCTTCGACTTTCACAGCAATTATTGAGTTAAATATTCTATTTCCCTGGGTGGAGAACTGGGTCCAACGGGTCTCCTATGAGAGACAGTTCTAAATGGGATGAGAATCTAAGCTGAGCCAGAGGTGAATGAACATTTGCTTGAGGGTTTACCCAACTTGAAGAGAAAAATTGAAAGTAAACCTTTCTACTCTTACCCATCTGGAAAGCGCCAAGTGATCCTTCCGAGCTAGCTCATTACAACCTCTGTGATATCTTCTCTAATTACAGAATATTTAGACTTAATGCTGCACCCCTTCCAACTCTGCCTGTCATTTTTAAAATTTTGAAAATTCACTTTCTTGATTTTTTTTTATTGGTGTTGATTTTGTCACCTGTATTGTATTTACTGTTTAGAGAGCCTTGTTTAGAAATTGTTACAGTGAAAAACCGCTGCTCATTTTTTTTCCCTATAAATTAATCTTTATCTCTATAAACACTTGTAATATTGGTAAATTTTGCTTATAGGCACCTTCTCATATGCCTGATTATTCTGAGGGAAAATTGTGCTGTGCACATTATTGTTTTAAACACTGTAAAGGTCTTAAACATTGTTTCAAAGGTCTACTATACGTGTGTGTGTGTGTGTGTGTGTGTGTGTATTACATTACATATGTGTGTGTTCAGTTGTTTCCAACTGTTTGTGACCCCCCGGACTATAGCCCTCTAGGATCTGCTGTCCATGAAATTTTCCAAGCAAGAATATTGGAGTGGGTTGCAATTTCCTCCTCCAGGGGATCTTCCAAACCCAGGGATCAAACCCGAGTTTCCAATGTCTCCTGCATTGGCAAGCAGATTCTTTGCCACTGTGCCTGCTAACGTGTATATATATATATACGTGTGTGTATATATATATATTTTTTTTATTATATAAATTTATATATATATATATATATATATATATTTTTTTTTATGGGGTAGGGAGGAACATTGCTCCCTTATTCTTTCTCCAGAATTTGTTTCAAAATATTTCATGGACTAAGGTAAGAAATAGGATCTTGGGTAGCAGCAAAGAAGGGACCTAGGAAGCAAAGAAGGGACTGTTTATAGTTACAGGTCTTTCTAGACTTTCTGCTGTTATCTTAAATATCTTTCAATGCTTGCCTCAAGTTCCATATTTTTTACAAAGTCTTCTAGTTTGATGGCTGATATTCCACCAAAATCTGTTGAGTCATGGAGCTAAGTTCTGGCTGGTGGAATATAATCCCTAGTGATGTGTACCACCTCCGGCTTAAACCAGAAAATAGTGTACACATGCTTTTCATGCTCGTTTTCCTTTGAACTGGAGCACTGATAAGCTGATGACCAGCTTTGATCCTAGAGATGAAGCCAATCTCCTCTAAGATTACAAAGACATCATCTAGAAGAAAGTTGAGTCTATGAATGACCAGGTACAGTAGACCTGTTCTCCCCGCTGCTCTGGGTTATAACATGAGAGAGACATCAACCTCTATTTTACTTAAACCCCTGCATTATTGATTTTTTTTCCCCATAGTAACTAAGACTTTTATTATAGTTATGTAAAAATTGGTACTTGAATACAGATGTTGTTGAATCTGATGGAGGTATAGCAGATACTATAGTCTGCAAAACTTTGTTATGACACAGTAGATCTTTATACAAATGAATCCATGTTCTCCCCTCAACTTTGATCCATGGTCTCTGCTGAAATTCTATAGTACTTTTTATTTGAATCTTGCTTAGTTCTTTACGTAATTAGCCAGCACATTGAAGGAGTACTTCATATTCTGTAATAATAATCCATTGCATTTGAGGAACTTCTCTGGTGGTCCAGTGGTTTAGACTTAGACTTCCAGTGCAGGGGATGTGGGTTCGATCCCTGGTCAGGAAGCTAAGATGCCACATGCCTCTGGGCCAAAAAATCAAAACATAGAACAGAAGCATTATTGTAACAAATTCAATGAAGATTTTTAAAAAATGGTGACCTCAAAAAAATCTTTAAAAAATAATCCATTACATTTGCATATTGCCTTATAATTTTTCAAAGTGCTTTTACATTTCTTAGTGTGTTGAACCTTCAGGAAAATAATGAGAGATAGTGGGTTTCACTTAATCTATTAATAATTAACGTTCAGGGGCCATGTAATGGGCTGGGTTTGCTGTTGACTTATCAGATTGATGCTTTTATCTTGGAAGTGGTTTCACTTAAGACCAAATTAGAAAGATAGGTAGATAGGAGTCTCAGGTGAAAATACTCTTATCCTGAGGTTTTTTTTTTTTTTTTTTTTGCATTTACTACCTAAGACCCAGGGCTTCCCAGGTGGCTCAGTGGTGAAGAATCTGCCTACCAATGTAGGAGATGCAGAAGACTCAGGTTCTATCCCTGGGTGGGGAAAATCTCTTGGAGGAGGAAATGGCAACCCACTCCAGTATTCTTACCTGGAAAATCCCAGGGACAGGGGATCCTGGCGGGCTACAGTCCATGGGGTCACAAAGAGTCAGACATGATTGAGTGACTGAGCACAAACCTAAGACCCAGGACATTAAATGATGAGCCTGAAGTTGCAGAGCTAGATAATGCTTTATCATGGAACCAGTACTACTCAACTCTTAACAGTAAAGTACCTAAAATTTCTACAATGTATTTAAGCTTTATAGAGTGTGCTTATGAAATAATTAATAATAATTTTGGTTACATGTTCTCATCCATTTTTTATAACAGTGAAATGATGAACAAATTGTCATATTCACTCTGAGGCTGTAATTCAGTCTGCCAACATTGAGTTTGTTAAATTCTTAGAGGATAGGGCATGAGTGCTTTTGGTGGTAAAGTGTTGCAAACCAGTAAAAACTTGCGACAGACTGGAAACAGCCCCTGAGCGATGGTTGGATTACATTGTTTCTCAGAGTAGCCCATATAGCACCTTTTATCATGTTATGACTCAAAGACTGATGGATGATTTGATTTCTTCATGGGTCACCTTGCAGAGGTAGAGAAGTGTGAGGCTGACAACAATTGGTGGGGGTGATAACAAAATAAAATATATGACAGGGGAGGAGGAATCACTAGCGAAAAAGGCGGTGGGTGTGCAGGAGGAAGAAAAAGAGCACGTTGTGGGCTTGAGCTGGGGGAAAAGGATCCTTAAAAAGACTCAGGGCTTGAGAAAAAATAGAAAACAGAAAAGGAGAAGAACTAGTACGATTAGGTTTAACCAAAATTAAATGGATGGAAAGTAAATGAGAAAAGAGTGAGAGATTCTTTTGGATCTAGGGGCATCCTCAACTGTAACTTGAAAATACAGGGACTTCCCTGGTGGTCCTGTAGCTAAGACTTCACCTTCCAATGCAGTGGCTGTGGGTTTGATTCCTGGTCAGGGAGCTTAAGATCCTACATGCCTCACAGTCAAAAATCCAAAACGTAAAACAGAAACAGCATTCTAACGAATTCAATGAAGACTTTAAAAATGGTCCATGTCAAAAGAAAATCTGTTTAAAAAAAAAGAGTTGAGGAAGAAAATACTAAAGCATTAGATCCTGAGATTTAAAAGACAGGGAATTTGATCCCCAAGGAGCTACTGAGTTCTTACTCTGTGCAAAACCCTGAAAGTTTGAATGTTGATGAAAAGAAAGGTAAGGTAACTGCTGTCTTGGAGCGCAGAGTGAGGTGATCAATGCAGAGTAACATCCTCTGTTCTCGCGTTCTCCTCTTGGCTTGAGTCGATGGCAGCTCTGAGGACGTGGACTGTCTTCTCCCACCTTAGGGGCTGGCATAGGCTGAACGCTAATACAGGCGGTGCACCATAGGGTTTTCTAGGTTTTGTTTGCAGTCCCTGTCACTTTGAATTGCCTGCTAAAACAGGCACCAGGCTGGCCCCCATCCCTGGGTCTGAGCTGGAGAAAAGGAAGGGACATGTCTGTCTCCCTCTATCAGCTCAGGACAGGCGCGCCCTTGAGCCTGAAGGTTTTGGCTTGACTTCTGTCTAGAAAGTGGCCCCCAGAGCCTCACTATGGTTTCAATTGGTTTTGAAGTGTCGCTGAAAGAATTCTTTTGTTTGTACTTCAGGCTGGCGGGTTTGCACTGTAATGATATCTGCTTTTCTACATCTCTGCTTGACACTGAGTTGACCTCTGCTTACCTCATACTTGCTAAAAAGAAACATATCTAATACCATCCACCTCTGTGATAAGGGCGAGAGAAAACAAACAGTGGAAAGACCCTTTAGGAGCTGGTGACCTGCTGTTGGCTGGAGGAGCCACGCCACTGGAGAGGGGTCTGTGGATGACCCCGAGGGCTTGTGACAATTCGGGAGGAGACAGCGTGTGGGCTCAGGGGTTAGAAATTGGGCAGAGTTCTAGGCTTCCTCTGGGCACATGTAGGTTGTCTGAGATACAGTTAATGGATAAATAAAGTGAGTTAACAAGTCCACCTTCCCCTGGGAGTCACTCACCTTCACCTCCTCCTCCATCTTCTTTTGTTTTCCTTTTTTAAAATTAATTTTATTGAAACATAATTGATTTACAATGTGATGTTAACATCTGCTATACAGCAAAGTGATTCAGTTATACATATATACATTCTTTTTCCTATTCTTTTCAATTACAGGCTGTTGAGTATAGTTCCCTGTGCCATATGGTAAGACCTTGTTGTTTATCCATCCTCTGTATTGATACAGTAGTTTGCATCTGCTAATCCAAACTCCCAGTCCAGCCTTACCCCTCCTCACCTCCCTCCTGGTAACCACAGCTGTGTTCTCTGCGTCTGTGAGTCTGTTTCTGTTTTGTAGAAATAAACTACTCAGAGGTCACCAAAATGCTGCTTGGCTATTCTACGGATAGGATTTGGGGCCACTTCTGTGATGTGAGGTGAAAATGCAAAGATGAATATCATATAATATCACTTATTTGTGAAAACTCAAAAAATGATACAAATGAACTTATTTGCAAAATAAGCTTATGGTTACCAAACGCAAAGGGAGAGGAAGGCTAAATTAAGAGTTTGGGATTAACAGTACACACTGTTATATATAAAACAGATGAACAACAAGGTCCAACTCTAGAGCATGCGGAACTCTATTCAATACCTTGTAATAATCTATAATAAAAAAGAATCTGAAAAAGAATATATATAATATATATAATTATGTATATATATAATTGAATCACTTTGCTGTACACTTAAAATTTACAACGTTGTAAATCAACTATGCTTCAATTAAAAAAGATAGCCTGTGTGTGCCAGTGAATCATCAAGCACCCAGAATAATTTTAAAAGGGTAAACTGGTGGTGATTTTCCTTGTCTCTCACTGCACAAGTACCATTGTTTTCCATCAGAAAGAAAAGGAGATAAAAAATAATTTTGAGTTTAGCAAATAAATCCTCTTTCAATTTACATAATTATTTTCATATATATGTCACAATGAAGTTACTGACAAATTGTCTGAGTTTAAAGACTTTTGAGGATGGTTTTACGTCTAGAAAGCCAAGGCTGAGGATTAGTGAATGTACTGGAGGAAATAATCATCAAGGAAGGGAATTAAAAATGACTGCAAATATATAGAAAGAGGCCAGAGAAATGTGGATTTCTGGAAACAGGCAGAATCCAAAGGTTTCAGAGAGTGGGAAACCGTCTCTGTGAGGGAAGTCTCCGAGGTTGGTTGGTTGTTTACACCTTCACTGCTGGGTGTCGGCATTTCTCTTTGCCATGTGTCGTTTCCCCAGGTGAACGCACCTGGGCTCACGGCTTCCTTGTGCTGAGGACTCATGACTTTTTGCCTCCAGTTTGGTCTCTTTCCTGTTTCCGATGCTTCTTGAACTGCTCTTTTACATCGCCACTTGGATATCTAGTAAACATCTCGTTGTTATTCAGTCACTCAAGTCGTGCCTGACCCTTTGCGACCCCATGGACTGCAGCATGTCTGACCTCCATATCCCTCACCATCTCCTGGAATTTGCTCAAGTTCATGTTCCTTGCCTCGGTGATGCCGTCCAGCCGTCTCATCCTCTGACGCGCTCTTCTCCATCTGCCTTTGATCTTTCCCAGCATCAGGGACTTTTCCAGTGAGTCGTCTCTGCATGTCAGGTGATCAAAATACTGGGGCTTCAGCTTCAGTCATTCCAGTGAATATTCAAATAAACATCTTAACATTTACAAAAATAGATCTTTTTGTTCCAATCTTCATTGAAAACTTGTTTAACCCAGTCTCCCACAAACCTTCTACCATTTCCCACCGCATCAGCCTTCCTCCCTTTGAGGCAATTTCTACCTATAATTCACCAGCAATTCTGTTGGCTCAACTTTTTAAATATCCATCTTTTAAAAAATCCAAGCATGGGCTTCCCAGGTGGCGCTAGTGGTAAAGAACCGGCCTGCTAATGCAGGAAGTGTAGGAGATGCAGGTTTGATCCCTGAAGCAAGAAGATCCCCTGGAGGAGGTCCTGGCAACCCACTCCAGTATTCTTGCCTGGAGAATCCCTTTGAACAGAGGAGCTTGGCAAGCTGCAGTCCGTAGAGCAGAGTCGGACACGACTGAAGCCACTTGGCCCACAGGCCAAGTGTATCACACATTACCTGGACTAAGATGCTAATCTCAACATCTGCTTTTCCCTCTTACTCTGTCCATTAACAGGCAAATGACCCCGAGACTAAGTACTTCCTTAAATTTTGTACCCTACATGCAGAACTGGCTGTATCCTCCTCCCAGCCCTTTGTAATAATCTGGGTTACAGATAAAGCAGTTGTTTGCACTGGGTAGCAGCCCTGGAGGAGGTGAGAACAGGTCTGGACTGATCACAGGAGGTAAGTGGGAGAAAGAGGCATCAAAGATGACTTCCAGGGCTTTGACCTGAGCAAACATGGAGTTGCTGAGATCTGGGAGAGAGATGACCGCAGAGGAGAAGATGTCAGAATCCGGTGTGGAGGGGAGGAGTTCAGGTTTTGACACGTGACATTTGAAATACCTTAGACAGGGACTTCCCTGGTGGCCCAGTGGTTTAAGACTTTGCCTTGCATTTCAGGGGATGTAGGTTTGATCCCTATTTGGGGAACTAAAATCCCTCATGCCATGGAGTTAACTAAACCCATTTGGTGCTACTAGAGAGTCTGTGTGCCATAAGGAAAGATTCCTTAGGATGCAACAAGGATCCTGTGTGCTGTAACTGAGATCCCACACAGCCAAATAAGTAACTAAATAAAATGAGTTAAAAAAAATCTAATGAGTTAAAAAAATATATCTTATGAATCTAGTGGAGAGGTTGAGGAGCAACTGGATAGAGCAGGTTGGATTGGTGGCGTCAACGCTCACCCTGGAAGATGAGCCTCTTATTGATGCTTTAGATCTTTTGCCCTTCTTGTTCCCTCTGAGCCAAATATTTTCTCCCATATCTTCAAAGTCACCTATTTCGTGAATGTAACAGTTCAAACGTCAGCTTTTGAAGTAAGAGGTCTTTCCCAATCACCTTATCTAAGGTTGGTCCTTCTTTCTCCTGTTTTTTTTCCTTTCTTTCTTTTCTTCTTTACTTCCTTCTCTCTCTCTTTTTTTAAATTGACGTATAGTTGATTTACAATGTTGTTTCTCCTGTTTTGTTTTCTTAATCGAAACCATTTTTTATTTACCTCCTTACTTGTTTGCTGTCCACTCACCTTAGAATCATATAAGGTTCACAAGAGCATGGATCTGTTATGTCTTGACCCTTGGCATCTCCTTTAGTTGCCTTTTTAATTTTATTGGTTAGTGAAAAGTGTATCAACTGTGGGCAATGTGTTTTTAGCTTTTGTCAGTAGAAGTTGAACCCAAATTCTTACAGGATCCTGAAGTTCATCAAAGATTAAAAAAACCACTTCACATAAGTAAGGTATTTCAACCAAAGTTCTGATATGACTTGACAGTCAGTCAATGGTAACCTAAAGTTGGTTAAGATCATTGTCCAGAGTCAGTCTAGGAACATGAGAATCCAGTCAACGTAGCAGAAAATGTCGTGGAAAACGATCTGGACTTTGACTCAGAAAATCTGACTCTGAATTCCGGCTCTAACCCTTCTAAATTGTGTGATCTTCAGCAAATTACTTGGCCTCTCTGATTCTTCCTATCTGTAAAAAGAAATGATACCTATATGACATGGAATTATAGGAATTAAAAAAATACAATGTATGTTAATATGCTTGGTAGATTAATACCTACCTTACAGCATGCATATGTTCAGTTCTGTTCAGTCGCTCAGTCGTGTCCGACTCTTTGCGACCCCATGAATTGCAGCACGCCAGGCCACCCTGTCCATCACCAACTCCCGGAGTTTACTCAAACTCATGTCCATCGAGTCGGTGATGCCATCCAGCCATCCCATCCTCTGTCATTCCCTTCTTCTCCTGCCCCCATCCCTCCCAGCATCAGGGTCTTTTCCAATAAGTCAGCTCTTTGCATGAGTTGGCCAAAGTATTGGAGTTTCAGCTTCAGCATCAGTCCTTCCAATAAACACCCAAGACTGATCTCCTTCAGGATGTACTGGTTGGATCTGCTTGCAGTCCAAGGGACTCTCAAGAGTCTTCTCCAACACCACAGTTCAAAAGCATCAATTTTTCGGTGCTCAGCTTTCTTCACAGTCCAACTCTCACGTCCATACATGACCACTGGAAAAACCATAGCCTTGACCAGACAGACCTTTGTTGGCAAAGTAATGTCTCTGCTTTTCAATATGCTATCTAGTCTGGTCATAACTTTCCTTCCAAGGAGTAAGCGTCTTTTAATTTCATGGCTGCAGTCACTATCTGCAGTGATTTTGGAGTCCAAAAAAATAAAGTCTGACACTGTTTCCACTGTCTCCCCATCTATTTCCCGTGAGGTGATGAGACCAGATGCCATGATCTTAGTTTTCTGTATGTTAAGCTTTAAGTCAACTTTTTCACCCTCCTCTTTCACTTTCATCAAGAGCTTTTTTAGCTCCTCTTCACTCTCTGCCATAAGGGTGGTGTCATCTGCATATCTGAGGTTATTGATATTTCTCCCGGCAATCTTGATTCCAGCTTGTGCTTCTTCCAGCCCAGATATGTTAGCTGTGTGATATTCAAGTTGTTTTAAAAGATTCCAGGAGCTTTCAGTTGTATGATAGTATCTCCTAAAATTATGAATCCCTGAAGTATGTAATTTATTTCAATTATATAAAAAGAGATGCCTTTTGAGTTGGTTAAGCTGTTTAGCTGCAGGTGGGAGAATGCTCAATTAAATGGATTTAAACAAGTCCTTAGAGTAGCAAAGAGTCGGACACGACTGAAGCAATTTAGCACACACACACACAAACACACACACAGACACAGAGGAAAGATTATCTAATACAAGAAAAAAAGCAATGTAGGGTGGTTGCAGCTTTGGTTTCGTAAATTCCTCAGGGACAAGCGTCTTTCCATCTTTCCCCTCCACTGTGCTATCTTGGTCTTTTGGTTTTGCATCTTGCAGTCCCACAATAGTGCTCTGGTTGTAAAGATCACACCTACACAGAGTCTGAGGCATGCAGGGAGGACAACCTTTCTTGGGATGCTCCAATCAGGCTTTCTGTTGTGTCCTTTTGACCAGAGCTGCGTGGGCATAGTTGGCACCAAGCTTGCTGCTGGCAAAGAGGTCATTGAACTCTTAGAGCTCACATTTTCTCCCTGGACTTGGGGAGGGGCCCTCTTTCCATATGACCCCCTGATACTTGGACAAAAATAGTGTTCTTTTGGCAAGAAGGAAAGTGGGGAGAGGGAGGAAATGGTTGTGGTGTAGGTCACCAACAGTGCTTTCACACCATCCTCATCTTCTTTGAAGGGAGGAGGGAGTTAGTGGTTATTGCAAAACTCAGAATGAAAGAGCATCATGATGGCTAAAATGTTGGAAATTACAGTCATGTGGGCTTTGCTCTCAGTCACTGACCATGTTTCATTTTTAAATGGCATTGGTCATCTGGCCAAAATACATGATGGACACACAAAAAAGGCCAATATTTTTAAAAAATGGCTAAATTACTCTAATATTTTTTTTATTTTTTAAAAAATAAACCCATTAGTTATGTAAATTTGATTGAATAGATGTAGAAACTAGATTTTGACCTAAGGAAAGAGACATTTTAATATAAAGAACAGGAACTAAGAGGAAGGAGGTACTTAGGAAATAAACACATTAGAAGACATGGTGAAGAGGATTTAAAAGATTTTTTTCCCTGAGTAAGTAGAGTGGAAAAACACAAAGTCAAGATCATTCCGTGATATTTCCCATGACCTGGTGTCATTTTTCTGTACTTCTAGGATTACCCTCTTATTCTCTTAACATTACTTCATTTTATATCTGAAGAAGAGCTTGTGTTTTATTCACTTGTGTTTTTAATAGCATCTTAATCATTGTAAATGATCATGCAATGCCCGAAGCACGTTGGCTGGAAAATGGTTTATAAATAAAATTATTATTATTATTGTTATCTTGATCTCTTGTAACAATACTCATTATATTCAGATTATATCTAGGCTAGAAAGAGTTCAACATATGTGATTATATGTAATCAGTCTCTTTTTTTTTTCTTGCTCTTTTAAAAATGCTGTGGCTTGTCACTCAACTTTGTTCTTATCGCTAAACAAACTATGGCTTATAAGTTGTTAGGGACTCTGGGTTTGCTTTGAAGAGTCATTCTTTGCAGGTCTCAACAAGAGTTTGCTCCAGGTAGGACTGAGTGACTAACACTTTCACTTTTTTCAGGACTGGGATCCAAAGATATTCCTTGTTCCCAATGGCCAAGTCTTGATAACAGGAGTGGCATCCTGTGAAGATGGATTGCGAGAACTTTCACTGGAGCCCAGCACCTTGAGGATATCAAGAGGCTAAAACTATGACTAACACGAAGAACTATTAGGAAAACCTATTTTAGCTTGATGGTAGAAATAACTGAGTAAATACTAGCCATGTCCGCACACAGATTAGGTGCCAGTATAAGTCTTTGAAGTCCTCATTACCTGCAGGTACTCCAGCAGATTCTCAGGTCACTACTTCGGGGTGTTATGATGAGAATTCACGTATTCCGTGGAGGGTGACATTCAACAGCCTTGTAAATGGCTTCCTTTCTAAGGCTCAATGCTTCCGAGTAGATGAAAGTGTGTTAATTTGTCTATGTGGTCATTACAGAATTGATGGTAGGACCATTAAGCATCCTTCAAAGGCAAAAACGCAGTGTGCCTTATAGTCAACACATTTCCACATGCTCCAAGGAATCTGAGGGTATGCATGTGTCTTAACAAAGGAATAATAATTGTCTGAAGTTTCTAGCTGGTTGGTTTTGAGGGTGAGAGGTTCAAGTTTAGGAGATCAAGATTTATATATCTGACTCTCTATGTGGGTCAAAGCATTTTTTTTCTCTTCTCAGCCGATGAACTGATCTGAAAGATGTAAAATTTTGGTAAGTGGAACGTTAAGTAGTTAAAAGTCTTTTTATTAAGGCCTTGACTTGTGTCCCTTGCAACTGCTGAAAGATTTTGTGGAAGCAGGCAGCGGTGGCCATCAACTTGACCAGACAGGAGTATACAGAGTGCAGCTACTCAAAGCATTGGTTGTCATGCCAGGTCATGACTTTCTAGATTTCAAGTAAAGTATAAGCATGCAAACAAGAAGGAACGTTGTTCCAGACAGCAGTGAGATGCTGACATGCACGTGTGAGATGCCGATTTGGTGGAGATGCAGTATAAGGACCCTCCCAACTTGAACCAACTGTAGACAATTTAAGAAGCAAAAAAAGGGGTGCTAACTTCAGACTTAGGACTTAACTCCCCCGAGAGTTGTCAAGCTTTTATTCCTCTTCTGCCTGATGGATGGGGAAACATGAATGATGGACCCCAAAATCCCTTTCGTTAGTCCAACGTGGTTGTGGAGCTCCTAGAACTTGGATGTGATGTTTCACTCAGCCGCTGAGTGTTGGGACAAGTGGGGAGTCACAAGCCAGCTCCCCGATCCTGTCCTCAACCGCTGAGTGTTGGGACAAGTGGGGAGTCACAAGCCAGCTCCCTGATCCTGTCCTCCAATGTCACATCTGAAGTGGCGCCTCTGTGGGGCAGCCGGGCTTGTCTTTGCTGGCTCAGAGGTTTTCCCAAGAGAGGGAGCAGCTCCATTCCGCCTGACTGGAGGCTCCATCTGCTGTAAAGTTTTTACTTCTGATCGCAGAGTCCTTATGTGCTTGTGTGTGCTTGGTCATTTCAGTTGTGCCTGACTTTTTGCGATGCTATGGATTGTAGTCCCTGGGATTCTACAGGCAAGAATACTGGAGTGGGTTGCCAGGCCCTCCTCTAGGGAGTCTTCCCAGCCCGGAGATCACACCCAGATCTCCTGTGGGGCAGGCTGATTCTTTACCTGCTGATCCACGTTGGAAGCCCACAGTCACTATAGGGTCTAGATTTAATAACACCAGAAGGAAAAGAGTCAGGTGTAAATTGCTAAGTGCTATTCTAGCTGAGTGTTTAGTATGTTCAGTACATTTCTTAGGCCATGGGAAATTCTTTTTCACTCAAATGGATTTTCTCCTCTTATTTTTGTTTCTGACTTCTCTCACTATTTTAAATTCAGGTGATTCAAAGTTTCCTTTTTCATTTTTTGAGCAAAATGAAGCTAAAAAGAGGGTTTTGTGTGTTTACTTTTTTGTTACCTAATCCTATACTTCTTTCTTGTGTAATGAAGAAATCTTTGATTTCATGAAGAATGATGTATGCCAATTTAGCCTAAGCTTGGTCAGTTCTTTTTCCGAGTCTTGCCCTGGAATAAGTACTTTGTTTTTAAGTATTGCTGGGCCAGTTCAGTCTCTTAATGGCCTTCTAATGGTGTTGAAAAAAGAATCTCATTTATAAAATTTGAAAGTTAAAAATAATGCTGATAGGCATTCACTGGTTTAATAATCCACCCCCAAAGCAAATTAGTCAGCAGGTATTAAACTTATTACTTGTCATTAAAGTTTTAATTTCCTTAACATAGTTACATAGAACATCAATATAAACGTCTAATTTTAATACTTAGCTAGATATATGCTTTATTAGGTTTTCTTATTAATGCTTTCTATATTGTAGTTTAATCTTCCACAAGTATGTTCCTCTTTCTATTTTGATTCTAATTGCTTCTGATACCTCTTTACCTGTCATACCTATTGAAAGAGCTTCCCAAGTGGCTCAGTGGTAAAGAATCTGCCTGCTAATGAGGGAGATGTGGGTTCAATCCCCGAGTCAGGAAGATCCCCTGGAGAAAGAAATGGTGACCCATTCCAGTATTCTTGCCTGGGAAATCCACTGGACAGAGGAGCCTGGCAGGCAACAGTCCGTGGGGTTGCAGAGTCGGACATGACAGAGTGTCCATGCGTGCCTGTTGTAACCGGCAGTGGCCTGAATGTGATAGGCATCCAGTGTGTTTGCTGGGCCCACTGAGAAGCTTGTGCAGAGAAACAAGTTGTGCTGTATATTCAGAATATCTTTTTCCTGCCACCAGAGATTGTTTCCTAGTCGTTTTGTTTGAGCAGCTTGTGAAAATCTTGGTGTATATGATAGGATAACAGAAATAGAAAAGTGTAAACCCTGGGATGCTCTCTTGTGGAGTTTTAAAAACTTACCAAAAGCATTCTTTTATGGGGAAAAAAAAAGTAGAAACTAATTTTCATTCCATCCTCTAGGACAGAGTTTCTCAACCTCAGGAAAATTGCCCTCCGGTCCAGATCATTCCTGGTTGTGGAGGGTGGTCTGTGAGCCATAGGAATTTATCCATGAGATGGCAGTAGCCGATGTGACAGCCAGAAATGTTTGTTGACATTGGCACATGTCCTCTGGGGTGGGGGGTGGGGAGAAGTCACCTCACTGGAGAACCACTGTTCAAGAGTGATGTCCACACTGGGATTGTCTTTGAGACAAAGAGTCAGGTGAAAGCACAGAGATTCTTGGTGCTGCGTTGTGTTGCTGATATTTGAGGAAAGCTCTCCCAGTCTTCATGAATCCCAGTCGTGGGGCAGAATGAACCCCCAAAGTGTAGCTGTGTCTACGCTGCCCTCCTTCCTTCTTTCATCTCAAGGGGGCGCTATCGAGGGCTCCAGGCCAAACCTATGTCCTGGGTGTTGTCGGAGCTGTTTTCCCAGGGCTCCCCTGACTGCAGAACCTCTGGCTTGTTCCAGAACAGGCTGCTTTTTCCATACCTATGTTGGGTGTCTGAACTGGGGCTCATCTCTAGGAAAAATACCCTGGAATTGTATTTTCTTTTGTCACGGAAGCATGGAAGAAGAGCCATCAGACATAGCAACAAAGCTATTAAGAGTGTCTATGACATTCTGGAGTTCCTTTCTCTCTGCTTGTCAAATGTGACTTTTTTTTCTCTCTGGTCCCCAAGTTCTATACTGGCAAGATGAGGGTTTAACCATTGGGCAGGGTTGATACCACTCATCCACAGGACGCTTGAACAGACCACTTCTCAGTGATCAAGTCTGCCAAGCCTCTGGACTGGGGGTGGGGGAGGAAGTGTCAAGGGTGCAGCTGAAAGTCTGAAGAGCTGCCAATCAAGAGAACATTTGCAGAGGTTCCCCACTGACCCAGATACTCTGCTATCTTGAAAGCTTTATCTTCTAAGAGAATGTTGGCTAACAGCTTTCCTTTTATTCCTGTTTCTGTTTTGAAAGAATAACAAATACACTTAATTCTTCACCAAATCTTCAGCAAATGCCTTTTAATCCAACACAATGGTAGTTATTTTAAGAAAGCTGGCAAAGAAGGACAGAGGCAGTTTTCTATTTTTCAGTCTGGGCTTTTCCCCTTGTACAGAAGCACTTGATCACATTTAATCTTGGCGTGCACTAACCACATTAACTTTGTTTGCATAGAACTGATATCACTGCCTTTCCCTCTTTTAGTCTTTTTTTCTTTTTCATCTCCCCAGAAAGCCTTACAATTTAAATAACAAGTTAAAATACATGCACATACACTCAGGAGATTAATAAATACCGTGTATCTTTGTTCACTGTAACTTCTGGGACTTGATTCCACACCCAAGCTGTGTTTGTTGAAGGAAGAAGTGATTTGTCAAAGCACTGTGTATACATGAAAAGAAAAAGCTCAGGAAAAGATCTGAATAAAATGATACCTTGCAGAGGGTGGAGACTGGCTGCTAGGTGCAAAATGACTGTGGTCTTCTTTGCCCAGCAAAGGTGTTGAGGATTCTGTTCTCTAGAGATCAGAACAATCTAGAGATGGGTGATCTATGTTACCAAAAGGATGGGTCCTCTGCACATCTCAGGTGGGGCTTCCTCTGGTTTTTATCAGCCATTGAAGACCAGAATTTATGAACAAGCTCCTTGACGCATCTGCAGCTCTGAGTTTAGTCTTCTCATCTCCCCGATCCACCCCATTCCTTTTTTTAATACATTATTATTGTGAAAATGTTCTAGGTTTAGGGAAAAGGTGAACAGATAATGCAGGGTTCTGGTCTAACCTTCACCCAGTTTCCTCTGGTGTCAGCATATTACATGACTTTGGAACTTTTACCTCATTTTCAGAGTTCATTTCCCTTTCCACTCCAAAGGAAACCACAGATTTGCTTTCTGATCACAGTAATGCTGAGAATAAATAAGATACTTAGTATTTCATCCATTGCTTAATCATTTCCAACTGGAGTTTTCTCTGCATCATTTTAAGAAGTGAAATTCTGTATTCAAGTTTATTCTCATATGGGCAAACTGGTGTAAAACAGGGAGATGATTTTCTTAAAGAAGAGCAAGCAGGAATTAGACCAAACCTTATCTGCCTCTTTGCTTTTATTGTTGCTCAGTCACTCAGTTGCATCTGACTCTTTTGTGACCCCAGGACTGTAGCCTGCCAGGCTCCTCTGTCCATGTTTCTCAGGCAAGAATACTGAAGTGGGTTGCCATTTCCTCCTCCAGAGGATCTTCCCGACCCAGGGATTGGACCCATATCTCTTGGATCTCCTGCATTGGCAGGCAGATACGTTACCACTGAACCACTGGGAAGCCCTCTCCTGCTTTTAGATCTAGAGTAACACTGATGGATTAAATCATCTCTACTTTCTGAAAATTCTTCAGTGATTTTCTTCAGTGTGTGTGTGTTAGTTGTGTCCGACTCTTTGTGACCCCATAGACTGTAGCCCATGGGGGCTCCTCTGTCCATAGAATTCTCCAGGCAAGAATACTGGAGTGGGTTGCCATGCCCTCCTCCAGGGGATCTTCCCAACCCAGGGATCGAACCCGCTTCTCTTAACATTTCCTACCTTGAGTCAGGAGGGTTCTTTATCACTAGCGCCACCTGGGAAGCCCAATGTCTAGTACACAGTAATTATAAATAATACTGGTTTATCAAGATCTATTTCTTGATGTGGAAGTATAAGTCATGAAGCCTCTAGAAAACCCTGGGTGGCAGATTTATTTGGCTAAAAAAGTGATTACAAGGAATTAGAAAAAGACTGAACTGGGAAAGTCCTCTCTGTGATGATTAGACTCCAAGGAAGTCATGCATGTCTCTTGGTCATCATCATCTTTTAGGCCCTGAGACATGTGGGATCTTAGTTCCCAACCATGGATTGGACCTGGGCTCCCTGCAATGGAAGTGCGGAGTCTTAAACACTGGACCACCAGGAAAGTCCCTCTTTGTCCTCTTGAAGCTGCTGAAATAAGGGCACAGGTGAGAGATGGCCATTGTCAAGGAACTGTCCTTTTTCACCACATGATACTGCTTTTTAGGACAAGGAGGGAAAAGTTTTCAGGAAGCACTTGGGTCATGAGCATGTTCCATTTCACTGTGAGGTCATTCTCTGTTTCAGATCCAGGTTCTGCGTATCAGAGACCAGGGTGTGGACTTTGCTAGCTTGTTCTCACTTTGTGCAGATGCATTGTCCCTCCCCTTTCTCTCCTCCTCTTCCGCCTGTCCACTCCTCAGCGCGTCCCTCTGAAAGATCTTGTTTGTATGTCTAAGTGAAAAACTCTAGGTTAAATGAGAGAACCCCACTAGGGAGGAAAGATGGAATTATGGATATCCAGGGGGCTCAGATTTTCTCCATACCAGCTTGAAAAAAGTGAAAGTGAAGTTGCTCAGTTGTGTCCAACTCTTTATGACCCCATGGACTGTAGCCTACCAGGCTTCTCTGTCCATGGAATTTTCCAGGCAAGAATACTGGAGTGGGTTGCCATTTCCTTCTCTAGGGGATCTTTCCTGACCCAGGGATCAAACCTGGGTCTCCTGCATTGCAGGCAGATGCTTTACCATCTGAGCCATCAGGAAAGCCCCCATAACCGCTTGACTGTAGTTAATACAATGATTGTCTCTTCTAATCCTGGGGAGGAGGCTTAAATCAATAGGAATAGTGTATGGAAATCAACTTTCCCTCATCACAAACTGTGTCTCATCCAGGAGAAGAGCGGAACCAGTGTACTGTAGACTTGCATGCTTTTCAAAGGAAAACAAAGCAGAAACCTCAACTTACCATTCCTTTCAAGGAGCTTTCATTGAATAAATTTTGACAGAACATTCTCATTTCACATTGTATCACGAAATTATCACACCCATCTCGTATCCTATAGAAATCCATACAAAAACAGAAGGTGGTACGGTAGCAAACTTTTGCTCAACTCAAAAGGAGATAGCATCACTCAATGGACATGAGTTGGAGCAAACTCTTAAGAGATAGTGAAGGACGGGGAAGCCTGGCGTGCTGCAGTCTAGGGGCTTGCAAAGAGTCAGACAGGACTAGGCAACTGAACAACAACAAAAAGAGATAGAGGATTGGGCATGAGCTTGTGAATTAAGGCTGTTAACTGAGAAGGACAGTTTCATTTCTAAAGTGGGCTTTTACCCTAACAGAGATCCTGTCCATAAAATGAGTAAAGTTTTGGCTAGTATGTGGTATACAGTAGTCATAAATAAATTACCCTAAAGGATCCAATTGATCTTGACCTGGGTGACAAGTACGGTTTCTCTGCCAGCTCTCTAGTTTACTGTCTGCTGTATAATTTCAGGGCCACGAGCAAATGTTAATTCTCTATTTTAGGTTTTCATGGGGTTCCCCAGTGCCTCTCCTCTTCAAAGCCTCTAGCCCAACCCTGGCCACCACGGTCATCTCCTTCAGTTCACGGTGACTGTCATCACACTGCAGTTTGAATACTGGTGTGACTGGCTGGCCTGGGATAACATGCAAGTGTTGTAACACTCATCGAGGCTCAGGTCTCGGCTTGCTCGGTGGTGGGTAGTGGGGTTGCTTCACACAGCACTTCAGTTCAAAGCAAAGGCAGGAGGGAGTGGAGATCGTAGATCATAGATCACAGAGCAGATGCTCACCCAGAAATGCCAGCGCTCCTCTGTTGCAGAGCAGACTTGCAGGCACACGAATTACCCATGCAACTCACCAGCATGTGTGCGGGGAAAGTGAAGCCAGCAGAACAACTGCAGGAACCCATCCAACTAATAAGAAGCTTATAACTCTTTGGCAATTTGTTTGGCTCGGGAGTTACTGCAAAGTCAGAAAGGTATTGGGCCCCGGGATATTGGCAAGGTTACTGGGAGTCTCCCACTGTGAAAAGAAAGCTTTGCCAATGGGCTTTTTTTTTTTTTTTCCTTCTTCAGGTGTTCAGTGTTGAGATTTTCAGGCCAAAGACTTCTGGAAAAAGTCACATTAATCACATCAGCAGCTAAGGTGGCTGCACAAACTCCCCTATTCAAAAATGTGCTACGAAGATCTTTCAGTTTAGATGATCTGATTCATTCATTCATTTACTCATTCAACAAAGGCTTATGGAAGTCTTACCATGAGTCAGGAGCCACTGCAAGTATCAGAAGACAGACCCCTCTTCCTAGATCACTGACCCCACATCCTGCATTACTCCCTTCCTATGTCCTCAGGTCCCTTATTGCTTTTCTTTCTGTTTTTTGTGTGTTTTTTTTTTTTTTTTAATATGAACCATTTCTAAAGTCTTTATTGAATTTGTTACAATATTGCTTCTGTTTCACTTTTTTTTTTTTTTTTTTTGGGTCCTAAATGCATGTGGAATCTTAGCTTGCCAACCAGGGATTGAACTTGCACCCTCTGCTGCATAGAAAAGAGAAAGTGAAAGTTGCTCTGTTGTGTCCGACTCTTCGGGACCCCTTGGTCAATACAGTCCATGGAATTCTCTAGGCCAGAATACTGGAGTGGGTAGCCTTTCCTTTCTCCAACAGATCTTCCCGACCCAGGAGTTGAACTGGGGTCTCCTGCATTGCAGGCGGATTCTTTATGAACTGAGCTCTCAGGGAAACCTCCTATAGAGGAGGGCGAAGTCTTAAACCCCTGGACTACCAGGGGTCCTTTTGTTGCTTTTCTTAACTTGATTCTGGAGTTCTGATGTAAAAGAAGAGTATAGGGAAAATCCTCATAAGGAGAAAGAAGTTGAAAGTCCTCCTGGTTTATTTACTTATTTATTTAAAACATGGGCTTCTCCGGTGGCTCAGCTGGTAAAGAATCCGCCTGCAATGTGGGAGACCCAGGTTCGCTCCCTGGGTGGGGAATATCCCCTGGAGAAAGGAATGGCTACCCACTCCAGTATTTCTGCCTAGAGAATTCCATGAACAGAGGAACCTGGTGGGCTACAGTCCTTGGGGTTGCAAAAAGTCAGACACAACTGAGCAACTAACACTTTCACTTTTTAAAACATAAGTATCTGTTATATGCAATGTTCTCCAGAAATAGGTGATTGGGACAGACTTTCTATAAAGGAAAATTTTGCCTATCCACATTTCAGATAATAAACTTTCTAACACAAAATGTCTGGGACTTTACAGAAATAGTAATTGATTGTTGTCTGTATACCAAGAAAACTCACCTTCCCTTTCTTGTGGATCTGGGAAGCTGGATGAACTCTGACCTAGGAGTGGTCCCCAGGGATCAAACACTCTCCAAGCTCCTTATTCTGCCCTCTCTTTATCATCTCTTTCTGATTACTAGCTGGGTCCTGGCGATTCTATCTTCATCATGTGTTTCTCATGTATCTTTCTTCTCTTTCTTTTTCAACCTGCTATTGCTTCACTCCAGAGCACTTTGTGACTGTTGCATAAATATCATTCCAATGGCATTCAGGTCAAAGATCTCTTTTTTTCCAGTCTCTCCCTGTTCCTGATCACTTTCCACATGGCAGTCACACTTACCTGCTGTTTTCTATTTGTCCTCGCCTTAAAAGTGACACCATGTCTCTTGCCTCTTCGACGAAGCATCTGTTTCCAAACAAGGTGTCAAATGTCACATCCCAAACAGGCAGAGTTGTTAAGAATATGGACTGAGGAATCTGAAATGACCAGTGTTAAAAATCCCAGCTTGGCCGGTTAAGCCTCAGTTTGCTCATCTGGAAAATGGGGATGATTCTCATGCCTCTGCTGGCAGTAAAGGGTAGACTAGGACAGGGGGGTGTGATAATGACAGAAATAAAGTGCACAATGAATGTAACGCACTGAATCATCTCCAAAACATCATCCCTACCCTGGGTCTATGGAAAAATTGTCTTCCATGAGACTGGTCCCTGGTGCCAAAAGGGTTGGGGACTGCTGTACTAGGACATTTGAATTCTTGGCACTCTAGGCACTCAACAAGTAATATTTATAATAATATGATAACAAGTATTATTAAATTTCATTGCTCCAGTCTGATTCAGCTTATCATTTCCTGAAATGTCTTTTTTCCCACATTTGCTCATGTAGTGTCTTCTGTGTAGAATGCCCTTTCTCTCTCTGCCCTTTGATAGTCTTTTATGTTGGAAGTTTGTATGTCATGAAGTCTTTTTCTGATTCTTCTGGAAACAAACATTTTCCTCCCTTTCATTAATGCCTTGTCTGCCCCTCTCGCTGCCCCCTGTTTTGGGTCTGGGACTGTGGTCAGAGCCTCTCCGTCATTCTCTTTGCCCTTGCTCCTCCGTCGGGCTCTGGGCTCCTCGGTCGCAGAGAGAATTTACCCTGCTTTCTCCTCCTGTACATAGTCTGCAGGGAGGTCTCTGTACCCTGGTCAGAGGTGAGTGTGGACTCCTGTCTTTGGGGAGAGCCAGGGTTTGAGGGCGACAGCTCCCCATCTTGGGGCTCTGCTATGCAGCTTGGCTATCAGTGGGCATTGGCTTGTGTAGCTCCCCAGTCCCACGAACCCCCAGGCCCCTCACAAGCCTCCTGCCCATGGATGTTCCTGGCTTTCAGGATTTCTTGCATTTATCCATGAAATTACTGAATTTCAGCACTGCAAGAAGTCTGGGAGAGACGTGGAAATCTTGTACTTCAGCTTCTTCACTCCTGACCTGAGCTTCTGCTGAGGTGTTCTGTCCCTTGAGAAATGATCCCTAAACTCACCCTGGATGAATAAGTCATTCCATCTAGTATTTGCTAATGCACCATCCGTCCCTCTGCTGAGGTATGGCTCACCCTGGATTCCAAGGTACATAGCCATCTCCTGCCTGGAACTTAGGTCTCTGGAGGCAAGGCAGTAGCTTATTTGTCTTTCCATCTCTCGCACTCAACTTAGCGCCCAATGCAGGCAAAAGAGTCGATCTGCATCAACCAAACTGATAAATATTGACCAAGCTGAATGGAACTTAAAGAGGCTAAGTCATTGACTTCTTATGCTGCATCTCCTGTTTTCCAGGCCCATCCACCATCTTTTCAGGGTCCCAGACTGGTTTACTTCATCAAATGTTTGCACTTCTCATCCTGGAGGTCTAAGAAAAAGGCTGGTTGGTAACTTGATGGTTAACAGATTGAATATAGACTCTTGAAATTCTAAGAAATAGCTCTGAGCAGAGAGAAATCACTTACTTCTGGCAGAAAAAAAAAAAATAAACAAGAGAAAAAGTGATTACTTTGATTTCATTGGTAGGTAGCAAAAGCCACATCAGACACCTACAGGTGTCCTAACAGTTTTTCCTCCCTAAATATCAGCCTTGCGGTACTTGAGAGGCGAGGGAAACCAGGTCCCTTGGTGTATCCTGAAGATGGTGGTTAGACTCACTTGTGGGGTTAATAAAGGCTGAACTCCAGCTTCCGTTGGTGGTTAACCCCCTGCCCTTCTCCTGGTTCCCGTGAGACACCTGGCTGGTACCTTGGGTTGCAGACGTGCTCAAGTTCACTAATGCTGTTGCTCAGTGCACAGACTCTGGGATAAGCCAGTAAGCTGGGAGAAGAGCAAAACTCACCGTGGGATGGTTTTGCATCCTCATATAAATTTAGCATTCATCTCCGCATACTTACTGGTTTTCCCCTGAGTATGAGATGCTGAAGATGGACCAAACGAAAGAATTCATACCAGTTGGAGCAGGAAACAAGGAGGAGAAAAAGCACTTTTAGCCACAGCATGGCCTGAGTGTGGGTAAGCCATCATTAGAAAGGCAGTTTTTTCTAGGTCTTGGCATTTGTGATTAAGATCCTGCATGCCAAGGCTTCTTTCTGAACCCCACGGGCCAAGCCACCTTAGAAACAGGGCCACATAATCGCCAGAGTCATAGAATTGTAGAAAGGAATTCTGTCGGCCCCTCTGGTCAGATGTTGCCAAATGACATTCCTACAAAACTTCAGATGCTTCAGAGGAGATGAAATGGCTTCTAAAAGCCTCAGCCAGGCTTAGGACTCAGTGGTTCTGGAGGTAAAGATGACCTAGATTTGACTAAATGTCCATTCCTTTCTAGATAAAAGTCCCTGGGGAAGTTATAGGGGTAGGTAGTCCCCAGGGCGTCCCTGGGGATGCCAAAGTTGCTGAAGCTTTCTTATCTGTCAGATGGAGTCCAAGATGCCTTTCTTAATGGTCAGTTGTGAACAGGACTCTGGGTACCGGATTAGTCAGGATTCTCCAGAGACACAGAGCTGATAGGTGGTATACACACATGTGAATCAAAAAGTGAGGGTGTCAGTTGCTCAGTGGTGCTCTTTGGGACCCCATAGACTATAGCCTGCCAGGCTCCTCTGTCTGTGGGATTCTCCAGGCAAGAATACTCGAGTGGGTAGTCATTGCCTTCTCCAGGTGATTTTCCTGACTCAGGGATCAAACTGGGATCTCCTGCATTGCAGGCAGATTGTTTATCATCTGAGCCACCAGGAGAGCCCACATGTAGAGACATTTATTTTAAGGCATTAAAGAAAAGAAAGAAAGAAAGTGAAGTCGCTCAGTTGTGTCCGACTCTTTGTGACCCCATGGACTAATGTAGACCACCAGGCTCCTTTGTCCATGGGATTCTCCAGGCAAGAATACTGGAGTGGGTTGCCATTTCATTTCCTTCTCCAGGGGATCTTCCTGACCCAGGGATCGAACCCAGGTCTCCCACATTGCAGGCAGATGCTTTAACCTCTGAGCCACCAGTTTAAGGCATTAATGCACATAAATTTATGTGCTGGTAAGTCTGCAGCTGGTAGAACTGGAAGCTGGAACGGAACCTTGGGTAGGGTTTCCAGGTTGCCAGCGGGAGGCAGAATTCCTTCTTCCCAGGGCAACCTCGGTCTTTGCTGTTAAGGCTTTTTACTAATGGGCTCACCTGCATTTGGGAGGATGATCTACTTTACTCAAAGTCTGCTGATTTATTAATAAGTGTTCAGTTCAGTTGCTCAGTCGTGTCTGACCCTTTGCTACCCCATGAATCACAGCACGCCAGGCCTCCCTGTCCATCACCAACTCCCGGAGTTTACTCAAACTCATGTCCATCGAGTCAGTGATGCCATCCAGCCATCTCACCCTCTGTCGTCCCCTTCTCCTCATGCCCCCAATCCCTCCCAGCATCAGGGTCTTTTCCAATGAGTAAACTCTTCGCATGAGGTGGCCAAAGTATTGAAGTTTCAGCTTCAACATCAGTCCTTCCAGTGAACAGCCAGGACTGATCTCCTTTAGGATGGCCTGGTTGGATCTCCTTGCAGTCCAAGGGACTCTCAAGAGTCTTCTCCAACACCACAGTTCAAAAGCATCAATTTTTTGGCACTCAGCTTTCTTCACAGTCCAGCTCTCACACCCATATATGACCACTGGAAAAACCATAGCCTTGACCAGACGGACCTTTGTTGGCAAAGTAATGTCTCTGTTTTTTAATATGCCAACTAGGTTGGTCATAACTTTCCTTCCAAGGAGTAAGCGTCTTTTAATTTCACGGCTGCAATCACCATCTGCAGTGATTTTGGAGCCCCCAAAAATAAAGTCTGATACTGCTTCCACTGTTTCCCCATCTATTTTCAATGAAGTAATGGGACCAGATGCCATGATCTTAGTTTTCTGAATGTTGAGCTTTACAGCCAGCTTTTTCACTCTCCTCTTTCACTTTCATCAAGAGGCTTTTTAGTTCCTCTTCACTTTCTGCCATAAAGGTAGTGTCATCTGCATTCTGAGGTTATTGATATTTCTCCTGGCAATCCTGATTCCAGCTTGTGCTTCCTCCATCCCAGCGTTTCTCATGATGTACTCTGCATATAAGTTAAATAAGCAGGGTGACAATATACAGCCTTGACGTACTCCTTTTCCTATTTGAAACCAGTCTGTTGGTCCATGTCCAGTTCTAACTGTTGCTTCCTGACCTGCATGTAGGTTTCTCAAGAGGCAGGTCAGGTGTTCTGGTATGCCCATCTCCTTCAGAATTAATTACATCTAAAAGGAGAGAGACAGAGAAGACGAAGAGCCAGAGGGAGTTAGAACTCTTTGGGGTCCCTGCTCTGCTTAAGGCATCTTCACACACAGCACATTTGCTGGTCAATTTTATGTATCAACTTGTCTAGACTCTGGGCTTCCCTGGTGGCTCAGACGGTAAAGAATCTGCCTGCAATGCAGGAGACCTGGGTTTGATCCCTGGGTTGGGAAGATCTCTTGAAGAAGGGAATGGCTACCCACTCCAGTATTCCTGCCTGGAGAGTTTCATGCACAGAGGAGCCCGGCGGACTGCAGTCCATGGGGTCACAAACAACTGAGCGGCTAACACTTTCACGGTCTAGACTGTGGAGCCCAGTTTGGCCAAACACCAACCTGGACTGTATCTCTCTGTCTCTTTTTGTTTTAAACAGTGCTTTCTTTCTTTCTTTTTTTTTTTAAGGCTGCACTATGTGGCATGTGGGATCTTAGTTCCCCAACCGGGGATTGAACCTGTAGCTCTCTGCAGTGGGAGTGCAGAGTCTTAACCACTGGACCCCCAGGGAAGTGCCTCTTTCTCTGTCTGCCTCTCTTTCCCTCCACTCTTCCTCTCTGTCTCTCTCTTTCTCCATCACGTTCATCCTTCCTTTTATGATAGACTGTATCTGTCTCTTTCTCTTGTTTTTCTTTCCTGCCCACTTCCTCTCCTCTCTCCCCCCATCAGCTCCACTTTCCTTTACTATTTTAGTTTCACTTTCCCGATCAGGGTCAAGTCTTTAATCTCTTAATTTTCTGCCTCATTATCACTTTCTGACTTTGCCTTTTCTGATAGTCTCCTTCGCATGCACTCCTCACCACACTCAAATCTTCTTTGCCTCCTTCTAAAAATACTCTCGTAATCCTTCCTCTCCTCTCTGCAAAGCCCCTGACTCTCTCTCTCTCTCCAGCCTCCAGCGCTCCTCCTCCTGGAGCTTGGTGGTGTGACAACTCCAGGGCTTGGGTGCAGACTCATGCTGGGGAAAGTCACCCCTTCCCGGGCTGATTAACTCCCCAGCCCCAGAGGGAATCCCGGTCTCAAGTCAGACTCTTGCCTACTGTTCTTCTCGGCCGGCTGCGGTACGGACAGACTTAGGTGCACACAGGGCAGCTGACTTGGTCAAGGCTGTGGCATCCTTTAGGGTCACGGGCAGTGCAGGAAGCCACCGGGGTGCCCGTGGATCACTTGTGGAGAAGGACCTGGGGTGCTAAAGGGGAGCAAGTTCTCAGAAAAGCAGCAGCCAGCAGACGCTCCTTTTAGATTTAAAAGGGATGTTCCTTGGAGAGATCTGGAGGCTCCCAAGTAAATTTTAGGTTTCCTAGGTGGCTCAGTGGTAAAGAATCTGCCTGCCAATGCAGGAGACACAGATTTGCTCCCTGGGTCAGGAAGAGCCCTTGGAGAAGGGAATGACAACCCACTCTAGTATTCTTGCCTGGAGAATCTGATGGACAGAGGAGCCTGGCGGGCTAAAGGCCATGGGGTCGCCAAAGAGTCAGACACGACTCAGCGACTAAATGACAACAACGAAGTACATTTTACATTTGCGGAAAACCAAAGCTAAAAGAATAGGAAAAGACATCTTGAATTCATGTCATGGAAGGCTTCAGAAACAATTGGAGAGTCCTTGAGCCCAGTGAGGACATTTTCAGATGAAGAATTCAGAAAGACTAGCCCAGAGTCACATAGCTGGTTTTGTTCGGTCACAGACAAGAAGTAGGTCTCCTGACGTTTTTTTTTTTTTTTTAAATAGCCTCAGTCTGTTTCTCAATGAGAAACAGAAGACTGGTATGTCTGGCAGCCAGAGAATAAGTTCCCTGGTAAGTCCCTGTGGCTCATGTCCTTTCCCAGAAATATAAATACTGCAAGTCATCTTTCAATAGAGAGACCACGAGGCCTGATGTCTCAAGACCAGGGTTGCTTATGAAGGACTCTCTTTTCTAGTCCTGGAAACACCACTATTCACCAGAATATTAACTTCTTAGTGCCAGATTTTAGGGGGCAAGGAGGTCGAGTTGTCTTATTAAAGAGAAATTATCTCCCACATTTTTTTGGTGTAGAATTATTGACAATCAGTTAAAAATTAACTTTTAATAAGCCCCATCATCAGGCTCCTATTTCCCCAGAATTACTTTTTACCCTTTCTCCCCAGACATTTATCCACTGAGGATGGTTAGGACCATAATCATTTGCTCTGAAGACTGTCTTCTCCTTTTCTACCCTTTTCCTCTGTTCTGAAACAACTGTGTGCAACTATCATTACCCACTTGGGCTGCTAAGAATGTTCCATCAGCAATCAATACTGTCTCTCAATTTCCCCACTAACCAACATTCCCAGGAAATCTATAAATGTGAAAAGAAAACAAAAACTCCTTATTTTTACTCAAGCTCCTTCAGATATTTTGCTTGATTTTACCTGAAAAAAGTGAAAGTTACAGTGTTAGTCCTTCAGCCATGTCTTTGTGACCCCATGGCCTTTAGCCTGCTAGGCTCCTCTGTCCATGGGATTCTCCAGGCAAGAATACTGGAGTGGGTAGTCATTCCCTTCTCCAGGGGATCTTCCAGACCCAGGGATCAAACCTGGGTTTCCTGCATTGCAGGCAGATTCTTTACTGTCTGAGCCACCAGAGAAGTACTGATTTTAGCTAGCTTTGAGTCAATAATAGGGTGACAAGATTATTTCATAAAATCTGTAGAATTTCTAGCTCCACCATCTTGAGTAAGTTTTCCCAGAAACCCCAGAAAGCTAATTTCATTTTGAAGGACTGCCTATTATTTTCTAGGACAGTTTCTTCAGAGCATCACTTTTTTGCATAAGCACTTAATGATTACTCTGCCTGCCCTTCCTACTGAAATTATGAGTTCAATGTGTGGGGATTATGTTCGATTTCATTTTTGGTAACACTCATTATTGGGAATGAATGAACGTGTCACAATTACACAAACTGGCTGCAGCAAAAACATTGACAAGGATGCTTGTTGAAGCTCTAGGTGGTGATCGGTTTCTATATCTATTATTCACACTCATTTTTACACACACACTGAGAGGGAAGCATGATTCCCATCTGTAGGTGAAAAGACTGAGACAAAGATTTACACAGTTGCCCAAAACCATCCGTCTTGAAGGAGAGCCCTCAGTGGACCCCAGGTTGCACTGGCCCCTGTATCTCTCTGCTGAGCTCAAGAGCATGCTGTTTGCAGTAGTCATCCTCGCCTCTGCCCAGCTGTGCCTGGTGACATGTACCTTTCTCTACGGTGACATGTACCACCTCTTCCTAAGGTCCGCCAAAACAGGACTCCATGTACAAGTGGTCAGGAAAGGGGGAAGCCACAGGTGGTGAAGGACCTGGGTTAGGGATTTGATCTCATCACTTTCCAAAGTGAATTTCTCCTTTGGTGTCTCTGCCTGATTGAGTTCTGCTATCATCACACACCGAGGTAACTCTAGGGAAAGGAAATGGTCTATCAGAAGATAGGGGCTCCCTGCCCTCCTGAAGGACACAGTGTCCCAGTTACCTGTCGCTGGGTGACAGACCGGCTCCAAACCTGATGGCATAAAATAACTCCACGTTAGTATTATCTCTGGTGATTCTGGGCTCCGCTAGGTGGCTCTCCCTTGGGAGAATCTCATGGGAAAGCTCTGTCACTTCTGTGTTTGACTGTGAGCTGGGACAACACAGAAAACTGTGAGACTGGACAGCGGAGATTCTCAGATGTCTTTCTTTGGTCTCTTCAGCTTGTTGGCTTTGGGAATACCAAAATTATTATGTGGTAATTCAGGCCTCCGAAGATGTTTGGCAAGATGGAGATAGAGACAAATCAGTTCAGTTCAGTCGCTCAGTCGTGTCCGACTCTTTGCAACCCCATGGACTGCAGCACGCCAGTCTTCCCTGTCCATCACCAACTCCCAGAGCTTGCTCAAACTCATGTCCATTGAGTGGGTGATGCCATCCAACTATCTCATCCTCTGCCGTCCCCTTCTTCTGCTAGATAGATAGATAGATAGATGTGGTGGGTAGACAAACAGATATTAGATGTGATGGCTGGATAAATAGACAGATATTAAACATATAATAGATAGGTAGATAAGATAGACAGATATGTGAGGGTAGATGGATAGATAGATGGATAGAGACACACACACACACACACACAGAGAAATGTACAGAAGCATTTGAGCATTCTCCACCTCGAGGCCATCACTAGGAGACAGGAAATAGGTCCCACTCCTTAAGTGAGATGTGACTAGGTCCTGAACGACCAGCTGGGGTCAGAAATGCTCCGCTAACATTTTTGGAAAACGCAGTCTGCCGCACCCAGTAGCTCCTCAGCTCGTCCCCCATCACCTAGTCACCTAGACTTGGTTTCCTACTCCGTGAAAAGACCAAGCTCTAAGAGGCTCTGAAGATCATACCCTCGGTGGCCTCGTAGCTGAGCCAGTCTCCTGGTCAGAGTCCATGACCCGAGACCTCGGTCCTTGACAACTCTGCTGGAAACCACATCCTTTGCCATGATTGCCACCCCATCCTGGCCCCTTTTCTACATGTTTGATCTGATAGCTGTCCTTTCTGTGGCTATTCCCTGGGGGCCCCCTAGATGAGCAGAGCTTTGGGCAAAGAAGTTCAAGTCAGCTCCTTTAATGATGGGAGGACACAATCATATTAACCTGGCCCGGCTCTGCCATTTTGCAGATAAGAAGATGGAATTTCGTAATAGTGTATGTGCCGAGCCATGTTGTATTAAGAGAGATGCTTAACAAGGGAGAGTATTTTGAAAGAGGCAATTAAGATGGGGAATAATTTTAAAAATCTTGTCCTGTGAGGAGTGGTTAAAGAAATTTTAGCCTGAAGAAATAAGACATACTCATTTTATCTTTAAATATTTGAATGTGTCTCATATGAAAAAAAAAAAAAAGAGATTACATTTGTTTGGAGATTTAAAGGATGATTTAAAAGCATGTTTGAAATTTGGTCTGCAGATAGAATCCAGCTTTTATTTCTTAACGATCTTGTATATGTTAGTTTTGCCTACAGTATATACTTCAGTTTTCAGGAAATGAGTTATGTATTCTTTGACTATAGAATGTGTAGGGATATGTCTATATTCATCTTTCACCCCTTTTCAGCACCAAATAATATTCTGGGCCCAGAATAGACTCTTAATAAGTATCGATCAATTGATACTAATTGATTCTTGAAGAATTTTTCTTTTAATATTTATTTATTTGACTGCTCCAGCTCTTAGTTGCAGCATGTGTGCATGCTAAGTCTGATTCTTTGCTACCCTTTGGACTGTTGCCCACCAGGCTTCTCTGTCTATGGGATTCTCTAGGCCAGAATACTGGAGTGGTTTCCCATGCCTCCTTCAGGGCCCGATCCAGGGATCAAACCTGCACCTCTTACATTTCTTGCATTGGCAGGCAAGTTCTTTACCATTTGTACGACCTGGGAAGCCATTTGCAGCATGTGGGATCTTAGTTGTGGCATGAAGTTTCCAGTTTCCTGACCCAGGGGTTGAACCGCAGCCCTCAGCATCGGGATCACCGAGTGTTAGCCACTGGTCCACCAGGGAAGTCCATATCCGAGTACTGATGGATACTTAGTGTTCACCTCCTATTGTTGGTTAGACTGTGGTATTAGCACAGCCTGATGAGTTTTCTAGGCCGCCGCAGGTCCCATTTGAATGAGTGCATTTTCCCAGATTAAGAGAATTCTTACCCTTGTTGCCTTTAGCACCAGGAAGCTCCTTCTAGAGGCCATGCTGTGCTTTCAGGCATGTTGGGTGATAAAGGGCATTGTCATTGCCGATCTCAGGAGAGATGCTCACCCCTTTCTAGGAGTGAATGTGCACAAGGAGAACTTGGTCTCTTCCAAATCAAGCCTTGTTTATTCCACTCCACACACCACGAGGGGCTTGGGAAATGGTGGGAGGCAATGCCAGGGGCGTGGGGCTGCAAATATGTGGGGCCTTAGGCCCAGAAACAAGACTTTGAGAGCAACCTCCTCATGCAACCAGCTTCTTGGTGTGGTCACACCTGCATTTTCACAGCAGAGAAAACGCAGCAGGCCTGCACATGGTTAATTAGATGCAATCAGGACATTTTCTGGGTTCAAAACTAAGAGTGACCCCAGAAACACGATTTTATTTGACCTGTTCATCAGCCTCACTCTTCCTGGGGCTGCAGGCCTTTCCCATGCTGGGAGCCCGCGCTCTGCACAGCAGTCCTTGTGCTGAATGGCAATGGTCTTTCATTCTCTGTCAGCACACAGTTCAGCTTGGTCGGCGGAGGCAGGCAGCTGTTTCTCACTATGCTTGTGGGTGGTGCAGCTCACAAGCTGCACTCAAGACACAGAGAAGGAGGTGACCCTGCCAAGTCCCAGGGCTACCCTTCTGATGCTGCATAGAGAGATTGTGGACCACAGTGCCCAGTTAAGACCTTCCTCTCTCTTTAGATCTGGGTTTTATGAAAATACACTTGCCAGTCATGAGAAAACTAAAAAGCTCAGATATCAATCAGTTATCAGTGAAGTCAGAAGATGAAGGACTGTAGCATTTACAATGCCCATCATAATCACTTTTAGCATCCTTAGGTGGTAACATAACGACGACAGTGTTAAGAAGGGAATGGCGAGCACAGAAGCTGCATGTAAGCAGCTCTGCTTTGTTATGATTAGTCAGTCTCTCTAAAGGGACAGTTTAGGAGCCATGTGGCCCCAGGTGATCCTGTCTATCCTCTGAACCCAAACCGTCATTCTAGTACGTTAATTTACAAAGTGGTCATTTGACAAAATTGTAAACAAAGTCGTTAAGATATAAAAGCATGTCTGGGAATTCCTGGCAGTCCAGTCATCAAGATTCTGTACTTCCAATGCAGTGGGCACAGGTTTGATCCCTGTGGTTGGGGAATTAGATCCCATATGCTGAAATCTGTTCTATGGGTAGAGTCTAGTTTTTATTTCCAATGATTCTATGTTAGTTTTGCCTACAGTATAGACTTGAAAGTTTTTATTCAGTGACTTAGGCAGTAAATGTTGAGTAAATGTTGGACTTGGTTCCTTGGATGGCTGATGTGAGGTGGATGTCGTGCAAAGCACAAGCTGGGTCTTCTTCATGTGGTGAAAATTGAAGTGATTTAGCTATTATGTTACTTCCAATTTGCCAGCTGTGTTTTATAGGGATGCAGTGAAATATGCTCTGTTGGTTGTATGTTACAACCATATTTTGTTAATTAGAGGCCTATCATAAATAAATCACTCATTTTTATGGCATGTGGGCCCACTTGATTCAGAAAGTTTGGCATCTGGTTCTGATTATGTCTCATGGTATTTCCATGGAAATTCCCCCCACCCTCCCTTTTCTTCACCTGTTTGAGGAGAACAAGGATGGAAACTTTACTTCTGCAGAAAAAAGGTAAGGGGGATTTCCATCATTATAAACAGGGTTATCTGGGATGAATAGGGCAAGCTGGACAAATATCAATGGCATCAGGACCCTAGGGAGGATTTCCAGGGCTTGTAAGAGTTTGCTATTTCTTTTGTTTGTTTTTTTGTTCTATCTGTGGAAACTGTCAAACTATAAACTTTGTCAAAACGTTTGTGTAATGAGGCAGAGTAAATAAGTAAATATACTCTGTGTGTAGCAAAGTTGGGGGAAAGTATTTTTCCTCTTTAGGGAGGTCTAATTATAGCAATGAATTATATTTTATATACCGACCTTCCTAAGTTTTAAAACATTTTATTATTTTTTAATTGGAGTATAGTTGCTTTATACTGTTGTGTTAGTTTCTGCTGTATGATGAAGTGAATCGGTGACATGTGTGTATGTATATCCCCTCCTTTTGGGCCTCCCTCCCCCCTTACCTCTCCATCCCACCCCTCTAGGTCATCACAGGTCACTGAACTGAGCTCCTTGTGCTGTATATGCTGATCTTCTTTGTTCTTTGTTCAAATGTAAATTGATGGTCAGCATATCATTGATTATATTTGAAGAGTTTCAAAGAGGAGCTCGGATTGGTGACCTCTGGGTTTGAATGACCTCTATGAGCCTCAGGTTGTCTTTCTGCAAACTGGGCTGGAAGATGATCAGAGGCTGTGGGAAATGGTTCTTTGTTTGAAGCCGGCCTTGATGCTTTTCCTAATCTCAAAATGCAAATAATGATCTCACTATTGTTATTATGAGAAATAAGAACTGGCTATTTTCCTGACCAGGCTGAGGAACTTGTCTCCTAGTAGTTGAGCATCCATAAGAGATCCTAAGAAGCTTCCTTCACTCATATGTTTATGAACAAGGTCTCTGTTTAGCATGATTAAGTACGAGTCTCCGGGCTCAGTATGCCAAGAAGTACAATGCTGTCCAACATTGCTGCTGTGAGGTGGAGACTCTCCTCAGCCTGATTTATGGAGCCTCCAGATGGGAGCGTGGACCGCTGAGCTGGTTACGGGGTTTGGAGGGGGAGCGCATCCCCTCCCCCGACGTGTTTCAGAAGGTGGGATAATGCTCTTCCTGGCTTGGGTGTATCCTTGGGCTGATTCAGTATGGTAGTTTGTATATTCTTGTGAAGTTTCTGTTTATTGTCCTGCTCCATATTTCTAAATTATAACTGATCCAATAAATCAATTATTTGGGCAATATCCTGTCAATATATTTGATTTCCATAGCAGGTTACTGCAGAACCGATGCAGTCACTTGCCTTGATGCTGATTGCCTTTGCAGAATCGATCTGTGGTGACCTACACAGCTATCTGAAATGGCTCAAAGTGCTGGTCCAGCTGAGACCTGGTCTTGGTCCTTTTAAAAAATTCAGGTATCGTTTCAAACCTCTGGATTTATATACATATGTATGCAATAAAATATATAATGTTCTGTGCTCAGTTGTGTCCGACTCTTTGTGACCCCATGGACTGTACTGGAGTAGGTTGTCATCTTCCTCCAGGGGATCTTCCTGACCCAGGGAATGAACCCCTGTCCCTTACATTTTCCTGATTTGGTAGGTGGGTTCTCTATCACTAGAGCCACCTGGGAACCCCCAGATTAAACATACATGCAGCCAGCTTAGCATCATTATATTCTTCCAATTTTCTCTGGAGTCATGCAGCAGTGTCTTACTTGAACCTGGCCTTACTTCATCTTTCCCAACCCCAGTTTTTTTTTTTTTTTAACCAAGAATTGTTTTGCTTTTGTTTTTCCTCTTTTTCTCTCACTTCTGAGTTTGGCATTTTTCTTTTTCTCTACTAGCAAAAGAGAAGTTTCTTCAGAGGTTAAAGCTCTTTGTATCTTTGGTGGGTGGCTCTGTTTTTAGGACTCTTGCCTACTTCTCTTCTTGGATTAACTTGGCTTCTTTATTTTCATTTTAGCTTTGCTTAGCAAAACTGGCATTCCCACACCACGTAGGGTTGTTTCTGTTCTCTTTCATTTTTTTACCTTTTATTCAGTCAAAATATCTTATTCATAGAGGAAATATTGAAAGCAAGATGATGTTTCTTCCCATTTCTTCCTTTCCTTGTGCTTCTATCTTTCTTCTATATGCTTGAAATAGTGGAAACAAAATGCAATTCTGGAACTGCGATGTGCCTTTCAATGCAGCTTAGAAAGGGAAAACCTACCTGATTGTTTCCTGCTGAGCCGGGAGCAGGGTTGCAGGAGAGGCATCAGCTCTCAGGAAAAATATTTCTCTTGAAAATGTTCCATAAATAGTCAGGCAGTACTCAAGCCCCAGTCAGCTAATGCAGTGAAGTGGCCGAGAACAGGACTCAGAAGCCAAGACGCTGGGTTTTTGAAGCCTGGCCCTGCTGCTAACCTAAGGCATATCACCTAATAATCCCTCTGAACCTCAGGTTTTCCAGCCTGCAAAATGGTAATAATAGTAGCTACTGAATAACATTATTGCAAAGGGTCTGTGAGCTAATGCACAGGATTCACTTATGCCTGATACATGTTGCAAGAAAATTGTGCTCTTATTGTAACTCTTTAGATAGTACATGTAGCTGTGAAGCTAATGGCTTTTGCTGCTTGCTTCCAACTCCAATAAATGCCCAAATTGGCACCTCCAAGTATGCTATTCTTTACTCCCTGCCCTCCCTCTTAATATGATACCACTCTGCCTACTTCTAGATCCCCAAGAATGACAGTCTGAATTCCCATCTGTGGTTGATTCTAGCTCTCGCCACGTATCGTGTTGTGCGTGTTGGACCATACTTTCTCCCAGCACCTGATTTTGGCTCACTTCCCCAGTGGCTGCTCCACCCCACATGGTGTGTCTAATTCTTGGTCCTGGCTGCTTCCAGTGCTGGAAGAATTGCCATCCTTCTTGGAGAGAAGCTGTTAGTTCAAATACGAAAGTTCCCGTTTGATTACTCTTTAGAGCCACACCATCACAGAAAAATGAACTCTTTCAGTTGGATTTCTCTGTATGTCAGTAGTCCTCATGTGTTTTCCTTTTGCGCCCATAGTTCATCTTGGACTCACAAACATGCATTCGTACTTTCCATGGTGGGGTGTGTGTTGGGGGGGGAGTGGTGGTGGGGGAATGTTCCTTGAATAAATAGAATAAATGGTGTTAAGTTAGAAAGGAAATATGCCTAAATTTTTATTGTGCTAAAGTATGTTATTGGTGCACATCAGTAAAATGATAGAGACACATTTCACAAACGTGAATCATATGAAAGAGTAAACTAAAGACCATTGGAGGACCGGCAAGGGCATCTAATAAGAGACTGTGACTTGTATGGATCCAATACCTTGGGTAACAGAACTATCAAAGTGGTGTTTACTATCCAGAGCACGGGAACCTAAGATTATGCTGCCAACAAGTATTCCTTACTTGACATAGAACTTTATAAAAAGACTTAAAAGGTTTTTATCAGGTCTTTAAAAGTTCTCAATGACATTTTTGAGTCTCAAATATGCAATCTGAATGTCTCTGTTTTTAATTGACTATCTCAGATAGGTTTCTTCCTACAAAGTACCAGCCAGATATAAATGTGATCATGTCCAGATACCACAAAGAATATCACAACCTGCTCCAAGGCTGTATAGAGAAACTCAATGATCTTTCTAGGTGAATAAGTGAACACTTTAGAGGTGTATTCTAAGTAGGTCTTCCTTATGAAGTTGGCAGTTTTATTGTTGGTGAATTTTGATGTCTAACACATAAAGTATGAGGATTTGTTCTTATAAAAATAATAGCTTTAAAATCTAGTAAATAATGGGAAAGAAAATCATAGTCAGCGAAGAAGAATAATCCAACTTCCATTAGATAAACTAGATAGTCTGAGGTTAGTTCATTTTCTTATCAAGATCACATTTTGACAAAAAAATGGCAAATATTTAAAAAGCATAAAGAATAAAGCAAAAATCACTTATCATTTCTCTATCCAGAGATGACATTAGTTAATTTGATTTATTACATTTTAGTTCTTTACTTCCCTTTATTGTTCTGAAATTTTACGTTTTGCATAAAAATAATATGAGTTGTTAAGGATACCAGTTCATTATCAGATTAATCAGATTTATGCTCCATCAAACTTCTTACTTTCGAACATCCAAAGACATATTTGGGAAGATCTGACACTCCTATCCCAGTGTCAGTCTTAAAAGGCCACTGGTGACAAGATTTTCCTCTTCATCAATAATCTCATTGTGGATCTATCAAATAGTATCTTATGGTCTTCTGTAGAATATAAATTGCGACAGCATTAAATAGGAAGAGTGTTACAATGAGAACCAATGTCGGGACTTCCCAGTGGTTGAGACTTCACCTTCCAATGCAGACTGTGCAGGTTAATCCCTGATAGGGGAGCTAGGATCCCACATGCTTCACAGCCAACATAAACAACAGAAGCAATATTGTAATAAAATTTAATGAAGACTTTAAAATGGTCCACAAAAAACAAAAAACAAACAAACTTTAAAAAAAGAACCAATATCTATTGACTGCTTGCTATGTGTCCTCTTGTGGAATCCTTGCCCAAATCTCATAAATGAGATAAAACTACTCATATCATTTGAATTAACTGGGTACAGAGATGTTAAGAAAGTCACAAAGTCACACAGCTAGTAAGGTACAGATCTGGCAGAGAATGTAAGTTGTCTGACTCCAGAGTTTGTACCCCTCAAAAATGATGCAAAGCTAATTCTAGATACTGCCAATCCAGTATTCTGAAGGGGGCATTCCAAGATAGCTCTTGTAGAGAACATCTCTCCATCTGACTGTGTCCAGCCGTACCTACTTTCAAATGCCACCACAGTATTCATTTCTGGTGCCGAGAAGTTCATTAGATTTAGTCTATTTTATTTCATCTCAGTTAAACCCCAAATTTGCCCATAGACAAAATTTAACATACACATTATATTCCATTAAGAATCATATCCCTTCCACTTTTCTTTTATAATTGTTTTCACTGGTTCACTCCTTATAATAATTGCCTCCCATGGTTGGGGACTCTCAGGTCTTTTTTGCATTTGTCCCCAAAGTGCCACCAGAGAAAGGTCACTAAGCATGCGTCAAGATCCATCAGCCTCAGGTCTGAGCCTGTCCCACAGGCTGTCAGCTTTTCTTTTCTTTTTTTACATAGACTACTTTTAAAATTTTTATTTATTTTTGGCTGTGCTGGGTCTTTGTGGCCACGCGTGGGCTTTCTCCAGCTGCAGAAGGGTGGGGCCTCTCTCTGGTTGCTGTGCTTGGGCTCCTCATTGTGGTGGCTTCTCTTGGGGAGCACGGGCGTCTAAGATGCATGCGCTTCAGCAGTCCTAGTGCACGGGCTTTGTTGCTGAGGCATGTGCAATCTTCCCTGACCAGGGAGCAAACCCATGTCCCCTGCATTGGCAGGTGGATGCTTAACCAACCCCTAGACCACCAGAGAAGTCCTCGTATCAGTTTTTTTTTTTTGCATGGGCCCTTCCGAGCTTCTGAGACATTAAAAAAAAATTCTCCAAGTTTCCTATAACTATTTCCAGGGTCTTCTTTCCATTTTACCATAGTTTCGTGTTTTCTGTGTAGACTTGTCTTCCAATTTCTTTATGTGTAAAAGCACATAATTCCATCTCTGGTTCATTCCACAGATTTATGGGGCACTGTCCTAGGCAATGAAAACACAGAAATGAGGAACCCAGTGCGTGTCTTAAAGGAGATCCACATCTGATGGGAGAGAGACCAACCTGGACAGACATGGCAACACAGCATAAAAGATGCTACGGCTGGGCTGGGGAAGGTGGCAAAGCAGCTGAGAGGGTGGGCTCTAAAATGTGGCAGGTGACAGGAAAGCTGCTTTCTGGAGGTAAAAAAAAAAAATCACCGTATATAGCTGTTCATAGCATGACTCTCACGTCTGTTCTTGAAATTAGCTTTTTTCTCCCCAGCTCTGTAACATCAGTGACAATAGTGTGCACATGAGAAAAACACAGGGGGGATGGAAAACTGTGCTCCAGAAAAGCCATTCAATATTTCTTTTGAAAATAATGAAAATAAATATATCCCCAAACTCAGCAGAACACATTTTATTAATAGAAACAGCCGTATACAACCCTGGATGATTCGATATCAAAAGGGAACAAACATTCTACAAAGATCCCACACGACGAGGAGCTCATCGTTTGCCTGCGCTGCACACCCTGACAGGCCCCAGACTGAAAATGAAAATACAGTCAGTCAACCCTGGGGAGCGATCCGTGCCCTTTCCCTAAGGCGCTGGGCTGTGGTGTAATTTCGTGTTGCTCGGCATCACATGCCATGCGGTGCACCATCCCTACTGGAGGAGTTTCTTTCTGCAGAGATTCAGTGGGAACTGCCATTCTGGAAACTTCTTCCTCCTAGGAGGAGCAGTCTGGAGGGAATCTGTGGGATGGTAGTGGTCTGTAAAATGAATTCCCAACAGCTCATCACTTCTGTTTTCCTGAGAAATGTTCAGATTACAAAGTGCTCAAGTGGTGAGCTTCGTGATATTAATACACGTTTCGTGGATCTTGGCTGTCTTTCCCTGAGATGAGGGGCCACCCAGGCAAGGGGTGGGGTGCACTTTGGCTAATTTTTTTTAACAAAAAAAATTAAATCATTTTTTGGTCAATAAAAACTAGAAAAATTTTTGTCATTTTTAAAAAACAAACAAACGTGTTTTCAGGATTCATCACCTTCCCTGGGCTCAGTTCTCCCAGAGCATCATTCTCTCCTGTGTCCTGTTCCTCTGGATTTCCTTGGCATGAGCAGCCTTTGAAGTTAACAAGAATCACCACAGCTGGGTCAGCAGAATCGGGTGTGCAAAGGTGGTTCCAGGGAAAATGGGTGTCACTTTCCTTCACCTCCATGGGTATTCTTCATTCTGTCTCGAGCATGAAGACACAGCATATAATTTCCTTGACAGGATGAGTCATCTAAACATTAACTTCAGCCTGTTTTAATTCCCATACTGAACTTTAAGACAAGGGCGCTTGGTGACAGTGGCTTTATATTTAGTTTATTGGGCATTTAAGGGTCTGTAGAATTTGGGGAAGTAGAGGGGTGCAGTGAGGCAATTTAAGACATCAGTGAAGAAATAAAGGGAGAAACGCTGATGGGAGTAGTTGGGAATTTAAGATTTGAAAAGTATGGAACCAATGGGCGCTGTATCATGAAAAGAAGGAGGTTTAGTTTAGGAGTGGGAGAAAATAGAGAGTCGTGGGGGTTTATGAATAAGAAACGGACAAGATAAAAGGTACTCAAGCAAGCTCCTGTGTTGGTGACATAAAAGAGGGGATGTGAGGAGGGAAGGGTGAACATATTCAGTAATTCGTGTTTGGAAGAGAGTGAGGGTCTAGTGTAGATGGGGAAGAAAGGATGACTATAGACTTGTGAGGGGGAGAGGAGAATCCACGTTGTGTGATTTCTCACTTGATCCAGGAAAGAAGGAAAGCGACCTAGAGGGACCTCGAGCTTTGAGTTCGGGGAGAGAAAGAAACTGCTGAGTCTTGCCTGGAGACGGTGCCTTCAGAAGGTGGAAGGGATTTAGTGTGGGTGGAGGACAATCCAAATCACCACCAATGATGTAAAAAATTTTAAAAAGATATGGTTTGCACATGCGCAATGAGATGCTTTTTTAATGGGCTTCCCTTGTAGCTCTTTACAGCATCGAACCTTGCTTGTATGGATGTGAGAGTTGCACTATAAAGAAAGCTGAGTGCCGAAGAATTGATGCTTTTGAACTGTGGTGTTGGAGAAGACTCTTGAGAGTCCCTTGGACTGCAAGGAGACCCAACCAGTGCATCCTAAAGGAGATCAGTCCTGGGTGTTCATTGGTAGGACTGATTTTGAAGCTGCAACTCCAATAGTTTGGCCACCTGATGCAAAGAGCTGACTCATTTGAAAAGACCCTGATGCTGGGAAAGATTGAGGGCAGGAGAAGGGGACGACAGAGGATGAGATGGTTGATGGCATCACCAACTCGATGGACATGAGTTTCAGTAAGCTCTGGGAGTTGGTGATGGATAGGGAGGCCTGGAGTGCTGCGGTTCATGGGGTCTCAAAGAGTTGGATACGACTGAGCGACTGAACTGAACTTGTAGCTCAGTTGGTAAAGAATCTGCCTGTGATGCAGGAGACCTGGGTTTGATCCCTGGGTTGGAAAGATACCCTGGAGAAGGAAATGGCAATCCCCTCCAGGATTCTTGCCTGGAGAATCTCATGGACAGAGGAGCCTGGCAGGACATAGTCCATGGGGTTGCAAGAGTCAGACACGATTTAGCAATTAATCACCACCACCAGAGGACAATCCAGCTTTGGACAGGCTGAAGGTGAGGGTTTGATGGACCCTCAGAGTGTCAGCATCACCAGGTTATTCAATAATCTGAAGTCATCCACACAAAGAGGAAGTGACACATATAAGAAGGATCAAAAATCCTATTCTCTCTCTAGCCTGAAATTCCAAGGAAGACATGGTATTTCTGAACCTGAAAATTCCAAGTAATGAACAACTGACCCTTATCAAATTTTCTCCATGAATATCTGCTTTCTGCTCACTCTTAGTTATTGTAGCAAAATTTGCCTAACTGGTCTGAGACACGTTTGATGCAGAGAGCCAGGGGCAAACTCTTCCCCTTGGCACTCCTGGGAGCAGTTTTAGCCCTTTGGGTTTGGAGCTTTGTCTTACAGAAGGGCCTGCCTATAACTTATCAATCAACATTTTCCTGATAAAGAGCTGCATGGACACAGTGACGGAGGTGGGATCAGTACCAACAATAGTTCTCAACCCAGAGTACTTAGTAGAAAACTCTGGGGGAGTTCTTAAGCATCCCTGATAGCTGACCCATGGAATCAGTGTCTCTGAGGGTAGTGTTTGGATGTCATTGTTTTCTGAAAGTTCCCCAGGTAATTCTAGTATGTAAGTAGGGCACTCCAGGCAAATGGAAGCAGTGATTCTGAACCTTAACTGCACGTCGGAATCACCTTGGGAGCTTTCATCAATATGTGGATGTTTGCATCGTGCTCCCAGAGGCCCTGAGCATCACTAGTTTTCAAAGGTTTCCAGGTGATCCTGGGTGATGTGGCACAGCCAGAACTCGGAAGCGCTGTCCTTTTCCGGCTGCACTGTCTCAAACAAGCTTTCATACCTGTCCAGGAGGGCAGAACTGGTGCAGCAGTGGGAGAACATGCTGGATACTTTTGCCGGAGGCATAACGAACTCAGTTGTCAGCTAACTTTTGATCGCAGTCTTTCTTGCTGGTAGTAATGATGTAAGAGGCAGAAAAACTCCACACACATTTTCAGATCCCAGGTTGACTTTGCACTGTTGGCAGCCGGCAAATGCATGTTGTAACTTGAATTGATTTTAAACTGAAATCACAGAGACAGTAAATGTCACTTACAGGTGCTTCTCTGGGGGGGGAAAAAGAAAACTTCTTACTAAAACTCTGTCACATAATGAAATGTATACATCTGCAAATCATAGTCAAGGACTCCAGCTTACCACAGAAAAATGTGGGGTTTACCAGGTTCTCCTCCAATGTTATAGGAAGAGGGCTACATGTGGTACCATCTCACTCATTTTTTTTTTTTCTAGCTTACACAGATACATTATTTCTACCTCCCTGAATGTATACCTGTTCTAGATTTATTCTGAATATCTTTAGAAAGTAACACAGATATGTTTTTCAAGTAATTTTTTCCTTAAATCTACCTTTGAAAATAAAAGGGTGAGTCACACAGCCGTGTCCAATTCTTTGAGACCCGATGGACTGTAGCCTGCCAGGCTCCTCTGTCCATGGGATTCTCCAGGCAAGAATACTGGAGTCGGTCACCATTCCCTTCTTCAAGGGATCTTCTCGACCCAGGAATCCAACCCAAGGTTCCAGCATTGCAGGCAAATTCTTTACCATCTGAGCCACCAGGGAAGCCCCTAAATCTAGCATTACCTGGAGCTTATTTAATATGTTATCAATCTGTGAATTGCTGGGTCGCCAGAAGGGAATTCTGCCCCCTGCCTGGAATTCCTCTTTGTTAAATAAAATGCTGTGTCCCCTTGGTTTGGTCAAATCACAGCTCTTCTGTTATCTTAGCTCAGGCTGCTGGAACAGGATACCAGGCACTGGGCAGCCAAACGACAGACGTTTACTTATTTCTCTCCATTTGAAGACTGGTGAGTCTGTGATCAAGGTGCTCGCTGATTCGGTTCCTGGCGAGGGTTTTCTTCTTGGCTCACAGGTGCTCACCTTCTCACTATGCCTTCACATGGTGGATAGATGGGGAGAGAGTGCAAGCCCTCTGGTTTCCTCTTAGGAAAGAAAAAAAAAAAATATATATATATATATTTATTTATGACTGTGCTGGCTCTTCATTGCTGCGTGGAGTTTTTCCAGCTGCAGACAGTGGAGGCTACTCTCTGGTTGTGGTTCTTCATTGTGGTGGCTTCCCTTGGGGAGCACAGGCTCTGGGGCACGCCGGCTTTAGTGGCTGCGGTGAGAGGTCTCAGTAGTTGTGGCCTATGGGCTTTGTTGTTCCGTGGCATGAGGGATCCTCCCGCACCAGGGATCAAACCCGTGTCCCCTGCATTGGCAGGTGGGCTCTTTATCACTGAGTCACCAGGGAAGCCCTGGTCTCCTCTTATAAGGGCACTGATTCCATCCTGAGGACCCCAGCTTTATGACTTTATCTAAAACTGATTACCTCCCAAATTTCCCACCTCCTCATTCTATCACACAGGAGCTTAGAATGTCAGCACACAGATTTGGAGGTGGGGACACATTCATTCAATGCGTAACATCTGTGAAACCTTCCTGCTCCTGTTTTCCAGTGACTCCTTCCTACTTGTCCTGACTTTGCTTCTGGGTTGGAAGTTCTTTGAGAGCAAGGTGAGGTATGGTCAACACATACCTCCTCAACCAGCGAAATGCCTCCCACACAGGAGATGCTCAGTTCTTAGTGTTGGTGGGTGATGGATTCCCTGGTTTTGCTCTGTGATTTGGAACAAGTTGGCTAACCTTTCTAGGGTTAGTTTCCTTGTCTGTAACGTGGAGGTGATGAAACAGATCTTGGAGAGCTGTGGTGAGGATTTAGAGATGTGATATACACAGATTGCTTCGCAACTTGGGTACTTTGAGTGTCGTATGAGTGATGCCTAACTGTTAAACAAACGGACAACAACTGAGGGACTTAGGTTTTTCTGTCTCCACAGGGCAGGGAAGGTGGGGCAAGAGGTGCTGGCCAGGGATGGGAAAGTGGAGTCTGGACCTTGAAATGAGCAGTCAGGGCTGGGCTTCATGGTAATTTCGTCTGAGAAGGGATGAGAAGGAAGTGAAGGTATGAGCTGTGCAGAGGCCTGGGAACAGCCATCTGGATTAAGGGCCAGCAAATGCAAAGGTCCTGAGGTAGGAATGCACTTAGCCCAATAAACAAAAGGTTTTGAGATCAATGAGAGAATGTCAGACTGTTTCCTGCTCTTAGAGAGAGGAGGGGAACCATCTGCCATGGGTGGTGTGTAAAGCATCCCCAGTTCTGTAAGCGAAATGATAACTTTTCAGAACAGGGACGTTTTCCCCCAAAGGATTGTTGTATGTGCATGATACTTTGATGCTTTTCAAAGTGATAGTGATGGGAGGAAGGTGCATGTGAGAGCAAGCTGACTTCAGTGTTTGTGGCCAGAATGTATTTGGCCATTATGATTTATTTTACCGTGTCACCTGTAGAGTCAGCCCAGTTCTGGGCATTTCACTGCCTTCTCTCTCAATACCAGGTGTAACCCTCCAGAAACCATGACCTGGCTTGAGAATGACAGACTTGTCAAACTCCAAAAAGACGAATTTGAATCAAGACTGTTTGAACAGATTTTTCTTTTCTGTGTTAATTTCCAAATAAATTTTCCTAATCCCAACAACGTAAGTAGAACTGCTATTACTTATTTTTTTTAAGATTTTTTGATGTGGATCTTTTTAAAAATCTTTATTGAATTTGTTACAATACTGTTTCTGTTTTGTTTTGGCTTTTCGGCTGCAAGGCATGTGGGATCTTAGCTTCCCGACCAGGGATTGAACCTGCACCCCCTGTATTGGAAGGTGAAGTCTTAACCACTGGACCACCAGGGAAATCCCCTAGAGCTTCCACTCTATGGACAAGATGACTATATTATCAGCACCACTCTATAGACGAGATGACTGAGATTCCATGATGCTCTTCCCAAGTCAATCCATATAATTGATTGTATTACAAAAGTGATTTAGAGACAAGTGATTTGTGTATATGATAAATATATATGAAACCATGTAAGTTTTGTCATGAGATTCTATCATTTCAATGCAAAAGAACCACCTTTCAAGAGTTACTTTGACTGTTAAAAGATTATCTCTATGCAATCTATTTAGGATGCTTTATCAAATTGATGTGTAAAGACGGACATTGGTAAATTTGACCTAAGTTTGAGAAAATTTAGTTATAAGACTGTAGTGTTACAGCATCTAGATCATTCAGGAAAACAACGTTGAGGGATATATAATGTTAGGGAGTTCCCTGGTGGTCCAGTGGCTAAGACTCTGTGCTCCCTCCCAATGCAGGGGGTCTGGGTTCAATCACTGGTCATGGAACTAGATCTTGCATACTGCAATGAAAACCTGGCACAACCAAATGAATAAATATTTTTTTTAGAAGAGAAGTAAAAGGTATACAACATTATGATTTATTTTACCTGTGACATCTGTAAGAGTTAATTGTTCCAGTTCATTTACTTTGCACTTTCAAAAATAATGTTGGGCCTGTAGGTGTAAAAGATGAGGAAGAAGCCCAGACACATTTTTTTTCCCTCCCCACAAGGAGCTTATCCAGAGACCATGACATCAGTCACAGGTATGGTAAGAATTGCTGAGGAGGGTTATAGCCACCAATGAGATCTTTCCTGAGATGTTGTGCTTGCAAAATCAACCCCCACAGACTCAGCAGCTACTCCGAATATCTCTGATTTTCCCTGAATCACCCATTACAGCCCTGAGAGCTGTTAACTGTGGACCTTAGGGTGAAAGTGAAAGTGTTAGTCGCACATCGTGTCTGACTCTTTGTGACCCCATGAACGGTGGCCACCTGGCTCCTCTGTCCATGGCACAGCCAAAAAAGGAAAAAATAAACAGACCTCCCCACCAAAAAAAAGAAAAGAACTTTACTTAAAAAAAATTGAGGTATAGTTAATTTATAGTGTTGTGTTAGTTTCATATATACAGCAAAGTGATTTAGTTGTACTATATTTTTTGGGATTTTTTTCCCTTACAAGTTATTATAAGATATTGAGTATAATTCCCTGTGCTATATACAGTAGGTCCTATACAGTTGTTTACCTATTTTATGTATCAGTTCAGTTCAGTTCAGTTGCTCAGTCGTGTCCGACTCTTTGTGGTCCCATGAATTGCAGCTCGCCACGCCTCCCTGTCCATCACCAACTCCCGGAGTTTACTCAAACTCATGTCCATTGAGTCGGTGATGCCACCCAGCCATCTCATCCTCTATCGTCCCCTTCTCCTCCTGCCCCCAATCCCTCCCAGCATCAGGGTCTTTCCCAATGAGTCAATATATAGTAGTGTGTATATGTCAATCCCAGATCCTAAGCTCTGATATATCTCTTCCCTATCATTCTATCCTGTTTGGTAACCATAAGTTTGTTTTCTATATGGACTTTTTTTTTTTTTTTCCTTCTGCCTAGTTCCAGTAATTTTCAATGACAGGTCAGATTCATATATTTTGGATTTTATCTCAATCTTTAATGACAGGTCAGACCCATATATTTTGGATTTTATCTTTTTTTTAGTTACTGATCATATTCTACATTGGAAAAAAACCTCCCAATCTAAATCAATATTTGTGTTCTAGTCTTTCTAAAAGAAGTAACAAAATAATTCATATATATATATATATATACACACACACACACACATGATGGTCTTGGTATGTTAATAGGATAATTAGTGATATCAAGGATTAAAATCCTTGCGGTGATAGTACAATGGAGGTGTTCAGCATTCTGAAGTTATCTTTGCTCATTTTCCTCTGTTCCTTTGCCAGTAAGTTCCATCAACTAAACAATGTCCCGAGGCCAAATTCAACACCTGGAGAGGAAAAGTACAGAAGTTTCATATTGTCAGTATCTCCAGGAAACTCCATCCAGAGGTTCTAAAGCTAATAATTCATCCCTCACTGATCCTCCCACCCCAAATGTTCACACACGGACACTCCCTAAATTAATAAGGAAAGACAATAGTATCATTCAGAGGTTTAGCAACAGCATAAGAGAGACTTTTGTGGGTAAACAAACAAAAAGTTTATTACACAAACAATGTTGACTGGAATTTTTTTTTTTTAAAGAAAATAATTCTGGGCTTCCTTGGTGGCTAGAGGTAAAGAATCCACCTGCCAATGCAGGAGACGTGGGTTTGATCCCTGGTCCAGGAAGATCCCACGTGCTGTGGAGCAACAAAGCCCATGCGCCACAGTGATTGAGCCTGTGCTGCAGAGTCTGGGAGCCGCAACGACTAAGCCCAAGCACCCGGAGCCTGTGGTCCGAGACGAGAGAAGCCCTTACACACAGCTAAGGACAGTCCCACTTGCCGTAGCTAGAGAAAGCCTGTGCACAGCAGTGAAGACCCAGCACAGCCAAAATAAAATAAGCAATTAAGTTTAAACAACTAATAAAAAGAAAGAGATTCCAGAACCCCACCATTATAATAAATTTCTGCCTATATGCAATAAAAAAATGCCCATTTTTTTTTCATTGAAGAAATGTGAGTTTTATTTCCACGTGCAGAATAAACTTATCATAAGCATGTTCTAATGGTGGCCAAATATGTGACCGCAGTTGGGACAGAGGAAGGCTTAGCAGTCGAGAGGCAGGAATTTGGATTCAGACTACCTGGGTTCATATATATGGCTCCATGGTTTATATACTTTGTGACCTTGGGCAAATTATTTAATGTCTCTGTTCCTTGGTTTCTCACAGGTAAGAAAAAAGTCCTTCAGTTAGAGATGTGCCTAAGCCAAAACAATTCATTGCAGATACAAAGACCCTATATCTAGTATCTTAATGCAAGAAATTAGGATAAGTTGATCAGCAAATTCAATGAGGAGGAGTGAGAAGTTGAAGGAGATGCAACTTTAGATTAATTGTTTCAACAGATCTTTTCAGATGATTGTGATGAAGTGAAAAGTGCAATATAGAAAGTATGGGATCTGGTAGCACAGGGTTTGATCTCTGGGTTGGGTAGATGCCCTGGAGGAGGGCATGGCAACCCACTCCAGTATTCTTGCCTGGAGAATCCCCATGGACACAGGAGCCTGGTGGGCTACAGTCCATGGGGTTACAAAGAGTCAGACACGACTGAGTGGCTAAGCATAGCACAGCATAGCACAGTACAGTTTTGAGTCTCTACTGGTTCAAAGTAGGTAAAAGGATAGTTGAAATTAACCTACCTGATAATACAGGATAGAAAAAGTACTAAATGAGTTAATTTTGTATCAGTTAAAGAAAAGGGAATTGTTGAATGTATCTCATGAAATAATATAATGCAATTAAATAGTACCTAACTAAATGCTCTATGAATGTCATATTTATGTTGTTGTTTAGTTGCTAAGTTGTGTCAGACTCTTTTGTGATCCCATGGACTGTACCCTGCCAGGCTCTTCTGTTCATAGGGTTTCCCACGCAAGAATACTAGAGTGTGTTACCATTTCCTTCTCTAGGGGATCTTCCCTACCCAGGGATCAAACCAACATCTCCTGCATTGCAGGTGCATTCTTTGCCACCGAGTCACCTGGGAAGCCCATACTTATATTCATATGTTTATATAAATATATTTATATCTGTATGTTTATAAAAATATTTTTATTTATATTTTTAATTGTATGTAATAATATGTATTTATTTTATATATTTGCTTTATGTATATATTAATATCATATTTATATTAAAATATGCTAGAAAACATTTATCAATGACATTATTTAGGGAACTAATATCAAAGCCTGTGCAGATGAAAAGATGATAACTTGAGGATTATCATCAAATATAGCTATCTCCTCCTTAACTCTTCCTTGTGCCTGGAGAAAGTGCCAGAGGACAGTGTTGTTTTAACCATTGAGAGTAAAGAAGATGCCAGAGATGTTCTGTAGAACATAGCTGGGATTCCTGATAGATACAGAGGGAATTACGCCACCTACTGAAGTTCTTCAAAATTTATCTCTTCATCATGAGAACTTAATGATCATAATAAACTTAATAAGATGTAACACTTCATAATCATTAATTAGTTAATCTGCAAAACATCTTTGTGAAGTAGAAAAGGGTCATTACCCTATTAGGATTACTCACAGGATTGACCAAGAATGCAGTGGAGACTCAAGTCATGAATCCCCAACATCAACTCTTCCACTTCCTTGAGTGACTCAGGAGAAATTTTGCCTGGCTGTAAAGATTGGAATACAGTGTTTTTGAGGAAGTCCTCAAGCACCTTATTACATCTATACTCTCTGCTTCAATCAGCCTTAGGGCCACTGATCTAAGTTCACAGCTGGTCAATTCTTACCAAGAGAAACAGAACACCCTAGAGGGAAGACTTTCCCTTATGTTGCTTGCATGGATGATCCTACACATTATGGGCGTCTTCAGCGGGTTTTGCCTATGCTCTCCTAACTTTATGGAGGAAATAGACATCCGACTTCTCTCTTTTGAAGGTAAAAGGAATTGGATCACTCTCCAAATTGCTTGATATTTTGCCCAAATTCATGATCAAAAGACAAGTTTACTCCAGATTGCTTTATGTTGTGTTTTAAATACATTCTCCTCTAATAAGTCTCATTTAGAGGTCTTAAAATACTCATCCAGACACAAAATCCTTCTGTCTTTATTTTTGTCCTTATGCGTGCCTACCTGCATGCTCAGTTTTTTCAGTCATGTCCAACTCTTTGCAACCCTTTGGACCACAGCCTGACAGGCTCCTCTGTGCATGGGATTCTCCAGGCAAGAATACTAGTGTGGGTTGCCATGTCCTTCTCCAGGGGATCTTCCTGACCCAGAGATGGAAACCTGCATCTCCTGAATCTCCTGTGTTGGCAGGAGGATTCTTACCAACTAGCACCACTTGGGAAGCCCTTATGTCTTTATATGTTGTAGTAAGCATAAGGGGAAAAACTTGATCCACAGCCTTAGTGCATGGAGGTTGATCTCAATTTTCTTTATAACAGCTGACCAGACACAAACTCTGTTTTCTCTGAATTGCTTTTAAGTCCAACCTGTAAAGTAGTTTTTCAACATGTACCAAAATCAAAGCAGAGACATTTAGGCACAGAGTGTATTCAGTAAAGTTTAAAATACCCACTTTTTTCTTTATTTAGCCTTTTGTCAAATATTTATCTACTTGATAAACATATATTTAAAGACTTCATACCAGGATATGTACCCAGTATGAAAAAAATCATATAACGCCTTCAGTTTATAAACAGTTTCATGTGGGTAATCCATTGGCTTTCCAGGTGAGCTCAGTGGTAAAGAATCTACCTGCCAATGCAGGAGATGCAGGTGATGTGGGTTTGATCACTGGGTCAGGAAGATCCCTGGAGGAGGAAATGGCAACCCACTCCAGTATTCTTGCCTGGAACAGTCCATGGACAGGGGATCCTGGCGTGCTTTAGTCCATGGGGTTGCAAAGAGTTGGACACAACTGAGCGACTGAGCACACACAACATGATCCATACTTTGAGATGGATAGAGCAGACTATCTGTTAAGAAAGGTGATTTAAGGCTCATTGTAGTCTAAATTCACATCTCCACATTGCTACATATAAGATCCATGCAACTGGAGAAATGTATTTTGTTTTCCTGTGCTTGAGTCATCTGTTAAATGGAAAATATAATCTCTCTGTCATGTTGTTATAAAGAGGATCAAATAAAATAATAGCTGTAAAGCAGTCAGGGCTTCCCTGATAGCTCAGTGGTAAAGAAGCTGCCTGCCAGTGCAAGAGACTTGGGTTCGAACCCTGGGTCAGGAAGATCCCCTGGAGAAGGAAATGGCAACCCGCTCCAGTATTCCTACCTGGGAAATCCCACGGACAGAGGAGCCTCGCGGGCTACAATCCATGGGGTCATAAAGAGTCGGACACGACTTAGCGACCAAACAACAACAAAAGCAGTTAATGTATTATTAACATTTGAAACACTGGATTAATAAAGGCTAACTAGTTTTATTTTAAAAATTTAAGGATTCCATTTAGACTGAAATTTACTTAGAAACAAATCTTTTAACCTGACTTGGTACATCTTTGAGCCAGGAACTTCAAGCTCCCTTTATATCTGTGATGCATTGAACAAAATTGCCTGAAAGTGTCTGTGGGTGTTTGCTCTGAGTTAACTAGATAGTTAACTAAGACCAGGAGATGGCCCCACTCCTCATGTCAGAGACTGCTCCCAAACTCAGCTTCCTGTGAAACCTGAGGTATCTCCCAAAGTACGCATACCCGAAATCCCGTTTGTCATCTGGATTTCAGGTGCCGGGCAGCTGGCAATACCAAAGGAGTCGCGTAAACAGCTGGTACCGCATTTCAAGTCGCCCATGTAATGTCCCACTGGCGAGGCTGCCTCCTCACTGTTGCCCTGGGAAAGGCTTCAGTGACAGGAGGCAATAGCCCTCTAGTGGAGCGCAGACCCACGTGCTAGGAGCAGAAGCGCTCGGGACCAGGTGTTCCTCTCCGTGGGATGAGTTGACTCACACCTTCTCTTCTCTTGCAGATCCAGTCTCACAGGTTTTCTTTGCCCAGTAAAGCCCACAATGTAGAAATCATCTTGAACCCAGCGCCCCACAGGTGGTGGCCCAGAAGAAACTCACTGGACATAATACCTCCATGCTTCGTTTCTTAAAGGATTTCTTTTCAGCTTGCTAAGATTTCCAGTGGGAATGCTAACACAATTGGCAGCAATCCTGGGTCCTCTGCATTCTGGAATTTACCGTTAGAACATTTCCTTCCGTCCTTCCTGGTATTAAAAAAAGAAAAAAAGCAAACCGGTTACTATTTTCATCCAATCAACTCTTCAGTGAAATAAAAAGGATTTTTCTTCACAAAAAGTTTATGGATTCATAGATGGCAGACATTCTTGATTAAAAGAATGCAAATAATTTAGGAGATTTAAAAACAGTCTTTTTAGTTCTGTTACTCCGGTATTAGTGCAATAATTTGCTTTTGCTTTTTACTCTCATGGGTAAAATAAACAATGTGATTCTAATCATGTTCACTATTTTGTTTAGAGATATAAATAATCAAAGCTATGGTAACATATTTTTCCTGTGTTATAAAGTTTTTTTTAAATCCCATAGCTTGATGAAATATGTGTATCATGTGTCTACATGCTTTATGAGGTTGATAAGAGAAATATTATAGCACAATGTAAAAAACAATTTTCATTTCTTTGACACAGGTTGGACTGAAGTTTTTCTTTTTTGTCTTTATTGGTAGTTTTTATGTAATCTTTTGTGAATTACTTCTTAATATTATTGAAATAGCAGGTATTATCTGATCATATTTTTCAGTTTGAAAATTCTTTTTATATTGACAGTTTAAATCAGTATCTTCAGATATTTTATCATCTGGTCATTTCTCCACTTGTTTGTTTATATTATAAAATTCAAGCACTTAGGAATTTTACATTTTTGTGTGAAAGTGTGTCAGACTCTCTGCGACCCCATAGACTGTAGTCCACCAGGTTCCTCTGTCCATGGGGTTTTCCAGACAAGAAAACCAGAGTGGCTAGCCATTCCCTGCATTTTTGTATAATTCAGCCTTTTTTTTTTTTTTTAAGAGTTTCTGTTTGTTTAGATTTTTAGTTCATCCTTCCCTAATCCAAGATTACGTAAATATTTATCTATATTTCTTTGTTTTTAAACAAATTGTCTACTTTACATTTAACTAATTTATGTTACCTGGAATAAACTTTGCTTTAAAATGTAATATAAAGATCTATTTTCTCCCCACTAATTCAGGCATTCTTCCCATAGTAATTTGTTGAATAATCTTTTTGTAAATGTTTTATATTTGTGTAACCCCCTCCCAGCTTCATTCTGCTCAGAAGTCTCCTTTCCGAGAGGTATTCTGTCTGTCTGAATTCTCCTAATTATGATTTTCATCCTTTTGCTCTGTTTTCTTCTATGTCACACTTTTCATTACTTGACATTATACTTGACTTTTTGGTACGTTTATCTGAATTATTGTCTCACTCGTGAGAATGTAAGTTCCATGAAAGCAGGAACTTTTATGTTTATTCATGATTGTATCTCAATGCTTTGAAAATGTGCTTCTTATTAAAAAAAAAAAAAAACTTCCTATATTGTTATCAAATAAAGGGATACTTAGATACAATGCAGATTTTCTGCCTTTCATGTTATCTGACTTTGTAAATACTTTCTCCTTGTACTTTAGCTTTCTTTACACAATGGATCTTTTAAGATGGAATAAATGACATTTTTCTGTTTGTGCCTCTTCAGAGTAACTGAGTTCAATTGTTTGCTCTGAATGTCTCAATTTTTTTACATGATAGAAGCTCTGAAAAGGTTATACATCTCATTAGATTGTGACTCGGTGTTCTTTTTCCAGAGATTGGTAAAGGAAATGATATAAACTTTATGATTTCTGATGCTCTTAAGAAAACAAAAACAGCAAACATGATTTTGCTGTAAAAGGAAGTTTAGCTTATTCCATCTGACTTTTTTTTTAACTCCACATAATGTAGTTTTATCCTGAGATGTTTAGTTTTAATTTTACTTTCCATGGAAGCTGTCTGCCCTTACAAACAGTTTGTCAGCTCATGGCATTTTTTTTTTCCCCTGCCAGTTCTCAGTCATGTAAAATCATGATAGAGGAAGAGAAGGAAATTGGTTGATGGTCTCTGTGATGTTAACTGGTTGCTGAGCACAGACCGTAATCTTTCCTGAGTTCCTATATGCTTTCAGGGAGTGTTCGCTGAGCTGTAAGGAGTTTGCAGTTGGAATTTCACTGCACTGGTGTCTCCGGCTAATTGGCTTTATATTATCACAACGAGGCCACTCAGGAAAGGGTGGGGCACACCAAGAACTCTGTGTAATTTATTAGGGTAAGGTCTGAGTGCCAACTACACAGACCTCTCAATTCTCTCCCAGATTAGTTGAGGATTGAAGCTCTAATTCATCTTACTAATTAATGGATTTAGCTTAATTGTCACAAGTTTAAATTTTGTGCAGGAGCCCAGAGGCCTGAAGGTATTGTGCCTGTCATAAGTCGGTGGTGCACATAAGTCAACGCAGACTTTTTCAGCTGCTTGTCTTTTCATGATGGCAAACCACCTGGCCATTGTCTCAAAAAAACGAGACGGTGTCATCTTTATTCCCTCCCAGAAAAGATCCCTTTATTCCTTACCGGGAAAGAGAAGGTGATTGGATCACAGGGCGCATCTGTGCACACCCAGAATCATTTCTTCTGCTTTTCTTCTGTTTCAAAAAACGTTTTAACTTTGCTCTGCCAAGCATTGGGCAACATTCATAAATTTCATCCTACTTCCTTGTTGGCACACAGCCAAGAAAATGGAAACAGGGCTTTCTTGTGGAAAACCGTCCAGCTTGGGGGTTTGGGAGCAATAAAGTTTCTTTTCATGTGTGAGGTCTGGGAGTCCTTCAGTGCTTCCTGTTCTGGGGACGCCAATGTTCACCTCCAGTGAGATGTTGCAGGTGGAATCTGGCAGAACTATACAGGGAGCCAGGAGTAATCAGGTCTCTGCAAGGTGGGCCGGACCAAGTCCCAGGCTTGCGGGCCCCATGGCAGGCGGCTCAGAGCTGATACTTGCTCCCTTGTCCCCTTGGAAAAGACCTATCCCAGCTTCCTTCCGAGGCAGGCTTTACGGAGGGAATGGGAAGATGTTTGGGAAATGACTTCTCTTTTGGGCCCCTCCTCCGGTGTCCGCCTCATTCTTTTACTTTCAATAATGTAATATATCAGGGTTTCCCAGGTGGTGCAGTGAAGAATCCACTGCCCATGCAGGAGACACAGTGTTCCATCTCTGGGTCAGGAAGATCCCCTGGAGAGGGAAATGGTAACCCACTCCAGTATTCTTGCCTGGAGAATCCCACGGACAGAGGAGCCTGGAGGGTTACAGTCCATGGGGCTGTAAAGAGTCAGACATGACTCAGCATGCATAGAATGTAATACATAGAGAGACATTAGAGGTGGGACACTTTCCCCATCACTAAGTAGGATGAAAAATCCCCAAGCTGGACAATGTTTTTACTTGAATCCATTGGATTTACAGGTCACTGGAGGATATGTCCTGTTGCCATTTGAGGTCATCTGAAAGAAAAAGGGGAAAAGCGTGAATCAGATGCTTAGTTTAAGTTACAGACTGAAGGACGGTGTTTCTCTTCACTTGCTGCAGGCATGAGAATATGCCTTGCAGTTAGAGAAGGTACGATCTCAAGATAAGGTCGGAAAAATGATTCCCTTAACCAGACGATTTAATCAAGCAAATACCGTCCTAGCACTAGTGCTAAGTAACATTTTGGTGTAGTTCTAACACGCGCACACACACACACACACAGATTATTGCAATTACCACCACAAACAGAATACAGAAGAATTCCAACTTGTCCCAAATCTTCCATCATGCGAACCCTTTGTGGGTAAATGCTCCCCCCACCCCTGCTTCCATCTCTGAGTTTGGCAGAGTTCTTTGATACATCTGACACCAGAAACACTAACAACAAAGAAAAAATTAATACATTAACTTCATCTAAGTTACAAAGTTTGCTCCTTGAAGAGCACAGTGAGGAGTGAAAAACCAAGCCACAGACTGGAAGAAAACACTCACAAATCACCCATCTGACAAATGTTCAAGGTACTTTGAGCGAGAGGAAATTGAATAAGGCATGATCTTTTTCTATAAGAAACTGTAGTCAAGTGGAGATAGAGATCACTAGGTAATAGACTATACATGAAGAAGGATGTAATTCATGCTAAGATATGGGAAGGGAAATTGCTCCAGCTTGGGAAATTAAGGGTGGCTCCATCGGAAATGGAAGCTGATGGGAAAGACCATTCTAGAGGAGGGACTCAAGGAAGAAAAGCCGTAGAAGTGAGAAAATGCAGTAGTCTATTACAGTGTCATTTCTGTGTCAATGATGGCTTGATGAGAACAAATATAGGCCTTCTCAGCTTCTAATATTTTCAAATGAACACATCCTTCAATATTTATCCCTTCCTAGGCTATAAGGATAAAAAGTAGCTGTCTTATAAGTAGAAGTTGCTTCCTGAGAGTAGATTCCCTGGTTGCGTTGAAACACAGAAAACTGTAAAGAGTCATTTAAAACCAACTAAACTGTCAGGAAACAGTGTCAGACTTTATTTTTTTTTGGGCTCCAAAATCACTGCAGATGGTGATTGCAGCCATGAAATTAAAAGACGCTTACTCCTTGGAAGGAAAGTTATGACCAACCTAGATAGCGTATTAAAAAACAGAGACATTACTTTGCCAACAAAGGTCCGTCTGGTCAAGACTATGGTTTTTCCAGTGGTTATGTATGGATGTGAGAGTTGGACTGTGAAGAAAGCTGAGCACCGAAAAATTGATGCTTTTGAACTGTGGTGTTGGAGAAGACTCTTGAGAGTCCCTTGGATTGCAAGGAGATCCAACCAGTCCATCCTAAAGGAAATCAGTCCTGGATGTTCATTGGAAGGACTGATGCTGAAGCTGAAACTCCAATACTTTGGCCACCTGATGTGAAGAGTTGACTCATTGGAAAAGACCCTGATGCTGGGAGGGGTTGGGGGCAGGGGGAGAAGGGGACGACAGAGGATGAGATGGCTGGATGGCATCACTGACTTGATGGGCATGGGTTTGATTAAACTCCGGGAGTTTGTAATGGACAGGGAGGCCTGGCATGCTGCGATTCAGGGGTCACAAAGAGTTGGACATGACTGAGTGACTGAACTGAACTGAAACTGTCGGGACGGTTGATTAGAAATGCAAATGTTAACTGCACTATGATAAGCATAATAAACAAAACAATGAAACCAGCTAGAAGGTACTTTTGAGATCTTCAGGCTTCGATTAGTTGTAAAGGCAGAGAAAAAGACTTCAACTGTTTGATCTTTTTTGTCAGCAGGTGGAGTCAATAATCTGAATAGTTTTAAAAGGTCCTAAATGTCATGGGTCGCTTAGACCCTGGTCATTATTCCTTTGTTGTTAGACAAGCTGCAATGAGACCAATCTCCCCAAGTCATTTTTCCTGTGTACCCTCAGACTTAGAAATGAAACATAGGATTCTGTTATCTTTTCTACTGGGTGAGTGTGCATGCTAAGTCATTTCAGTCATGTCCAAATCGTTGTGACCTTATGGACTGTAGCCCACCAGTCTCCTCTGTCCATGGGATTATCTAAGCAAGAACAGTAGAGTGGGTTGCCATTCCCTCCTCCAGGGGATCTTCCCGACCCAGTGATTGAACCTGCATCTCTTGTGTCTCCTGATTGGCAGGCAGATTCTTTACCACTAGTGCCACCAGGGAAGCCCTTCTACTGGGCAACATTCCCGAAAGAACTGAATCTTTTATTGTTGGTCAACTGTTGAAATGGACGTAGAATTAGTATTTAAATTATGCCAAACAGTGGAGGAGTATCAGAATATAAACTTATGCCACTTTTACACGTACAGGCTTAAAGCCCGCTTTATTAAATTCTGTTTTGTGGCTTTGTTAATAAGATAGGATGCATTGGAAAGATCTGATTCTTGTCATTTATATTCATTTTCCTTCAGATATATTCAATATGAAACAGATTTTTAAAGAATTTGAGTTCACTTTTGTGTGTAGGTACGGTTCTGTGAATTTTAACATGCACATAGGTTCTTGTACTAAACACTGTAAACAAGATATAGAATAGCCTCAACACCCTCAAAGAATTCCCTCTTTCTGACCCTTTATAGATAAGCCTTCCCACGAGTTTGGCAAACAGAATTCATAAAGAAAAAATTGATAAATAGAAGTTCATCAAAATTTTAAAAATTTGCTCTTCAAAGAATATAATTAAGAGGTTGAAAAGACAAGTGACAGACTGAGAGAAAACATTTGCAAATCACGTATCAACCAAGATCTTATATTCAGAAAAAAGAAATCTTGAAACTCAACAGGAAGTGAATAAACAACACAATTAAATAATGAGCAAAAGCTTTGAATGAGACTTCACCAGGAAGACAAAGGGTAGGAAGAGAAGCAAATAAAAAGATCAGTACTCATTAAAGTCCCATAAATTAAAACCACACTGTGAAACCATTATGCACCTATTAGAACAATTAAATAAAAATTACTGATGATACCAAATGATGAAAAATGTGGAGGAACTAGAATGCAGAATGGTGCAGTTACTCTGGAAAACAGGCTGACAGTTTCTTTAAAAAGTCAACATGTACATCCCATGTGATTCTGCAATCACATTACTTTATCACTTACTGGTGGCTCAGAAGATAAAGAATCTGCCTGCAACACAGGAGACCGGGATTCAATCCCTGTATCAGGAAGATCCCCTGGAGAAGGGAATGGCTATACACTGCAGTATTCTTGCCTGGATAATCCCATAGACAGAGGAGCCTGGTGATTACATTAGTTTAATAATCTAAAAATGTGTTTAAAAAAATAAAAAATGAAAAAAACTGTCTCAAATTGAACATGTCATTTCCTACCTTCTGCTATACCCCCACCCCCTTTTATTCTTTTTTTGACTCTCAGTGAAAGCCATTATCCTCCTCTTAGAGGTCCAGGCTAGACACTTCAGAGTCATCATTTTGCCCTTTTTATTTATTTATTTTAACAATCTTTATGTACAATTAAAAGCAGAAAATGAAGAACTAAAGAGCCTCTTGATGAAAGTGAAAGAGGAGAGTGAAAAAGTTGGCTTAAAACTCAACTTTCAGAAAACCAAGATCATTGCATCTGGTCCCATCACTTCATGGCAAGTAGAAAACAGTGGCTGACTTTATTTTTTTAGGCTCCAAAATCACTGCAGATGGTGATTGTAGCCATGAAATTAAAAGATGCTTGCTCCTTGGAAGGAAAGTTATGACCAACCTAATCAGCATATTAAAAAGCAGAGACATTACCTTGCCAACAAAGGTCCATCTAGTCAAGGCTATGGTTTTTCCAGTAGTCATGTATGGATGTGAGAGTTGGACTATAAAGAAAGCTGAGCGCCAAAGAATTGATGCTTTTGAACTGTGGTGTTGGAGAAGACTCTTGAGAATCCCTTGGACTGCAAGGAGATCCAACCAGTCCATCCTAAAGGAGATCGGTCCTAGGTGTTCATTGGAAGGACTGATGCTGAAGCTGAAACTCCAATACTTTGGCCACCTGATGTGAAGAGCTGACTCATTTGAAAAGACCCTGGTGCTGGGAAAGATTGAGGGCAGGAGGAGAAGGGGACGACAGAGGGTGAGATGGTTGGATGGCATCACTGACTCAATGGACGTGGGTTTGGGTGGACTCTGGCAGTTGGTAATGCACCAGGGAGGCCTGGTGTGCTGCGGTTCATGGGGTTGCAAAGAGTTGGACATGACTGAGTGAATGAACAGAACTGAACTGAACCTTTGAATAGCTTGAATTCTAGTTCTCCATTATCTTTTCATTGAGTATTTATTGAAGAATTAATAGAATAGACGAACAATTACTTTTAGAATTGTATAGAACTATAGCAGTGACAGGTTTTATTTTCTTGGACTCCAAAATCACTGTGGATGGTGACTGCAGCCATTAAATTAAAAGATGTTTGCTCCTTGGAAGAAAAGGTATGGCAAACCTAGAGAGTGTATTAAAAAGCAGAGACATCATTTTGCTGATAAAGTGTCCTATAGGCAAAACTGTGGTTTTTCCAGTAGTCATGTGTGGATGCGAGAGTTGGACCATAAAGAAGGCTGAGTGCCAAAGAATTGATACTTTCGAACTGTGATGCTGGAAAAGACTCTTGAGAGTCCCTTGGACTTCAAGGAGATTAAACCTGTCAGTCCTAAAGGAAATCAGTCCTGGATATTCATTGGAAAGACTGATGCTGAAACTGAAGCTCCAATACTTTGCCCATCTGATGTAAAGAGCTGACTCTTTGGAAAACACCCTGATGTTGGGAAAGATTGAGGGCAGGAAGAGAAAGGGACAGAGGATGAGATGGTTGGATGGCATCACTGACTTGATGGATGTGAATTTGGGCAAACTCTGGGAGATAGTAGAGGACAGAGGAGCCTGGCATACTGCAGTCCATGGGGTCACAAGAGTTAGGCATGACTGATCAAGCATGCACAGACACACACAGACACACACACACAAACACGAATATCTACTGGGTTCCAATCCCTGCTTCACTGCTTACTCTGTGGGTGAACCTGGGCAGGTTTCTCAATCTTCTTGAACATCAGTTTCCTTATCTGGAGTTTGAGGGTAGCATCATTGTCTTGTACCTAATTTTGCAAGAGTTAAATTATCCTATATCATTAATGTCTAGTACAGAGTCTGGACTCAACTAGGCACTTTCAACTGTAAGCATTTGTACTCACATGATTTCCTAGCACATCAATAAGAAAAGCAAACACACAAAACCACACACTCATTAAAAGTAGGATTCCAAATTGAAATAATTGTATCTTATTATTGCTCACTCACTCTCCAATATGATGACAAACCAACCAACCAAACTCAGGTGACTGTAAAATAAGTTTACCATCAGAAATAAGATGCAGAGAAAAATCAATAGCCTTGTGGTCAATATTAATCTCCCATCAATAAAACCCCATATCTTTCACTGTTTATGGTAATTGTCCCAGTGATCTACTTAAAGCACTTACAATACTTAGAGGGTCCTGCTGATAGCATCTTATCCAGGCTCTGAGCAGCAGTGTCAAGGAACACCCAAGACTGGGGCTGGTTCTCCTGCTGGGTAATTTGACAAAGGGTCCTTGGTTGTCACAGATACCAGACTGTGTTTACTAGTGGGTCCGACTTCCCTCCCTCCTCTCTGAGGTAAGGGTGGCTGTCCTTTTGAGGCATTCAGGGTTCACTGAAACACAATAGGCCTGGGCTCAGCTCACCACTTAAGCCAGTGTTGTTAGGAATCTCACTGTATGTACTCTAGGAGGCCTTTGACATTAAATCACTCTGCTTTAATGCTTTGACATTAAATCAGGTTTGTAGCAAAGGAGACCTGTCTTCTCCATGGAAGTCTATTAATATGCACACATAGAGCTTATTGTCATTGAGGGTAGTTGTCCAAACAGCTCAGTTTCACTTCCCAGTAAAAGTCTACTCTTCCCATAGAAATCTTGTTCCATCAAGTGACTTGCATTGTTCCCCAAATTAACATCAAGTTTAAGAATTCATAGATTTACTGTCTGTGTGTTAATTTTGGTTCAAGATGCTTTTTTGGAGAATGAAGACATGGCCTGTGAAGGGTGATATGCCCGTTCCTAGCTAAACATTGGCTTCTTTTCTTTTTCTGTAGCCCACCCTCACGCCCACCTCAAATACCATTATTAGCACCTCGGAGGCCGTGGAGGCAAAAATGCTTCCTGAGCGTGGTGCTTCCAGGAATTGCGAAAAAACACACTTATCTCTGAAGCTGAGAACCCATAATTGAACAGTGATGCCCCAAGTATGGGCTTCCCTGGTGGCTCAGACGGTAAAGAATCTGCCTGCGATGCAGGGTTCAATCCTGGGTTCAATCCCTGGATTGGGAAGATCCTCTGGAGAGGGGCATGGCAACCCACTCCAGTACTCTTGCCCAGAGAATTTCATGGACAGAGAAGCCTGGCGGGCTGCAGTCCACAGGGTCGTGCAGGGTCAAACTCGACTGAAGTGGCTAAGCAACAGCTGCATCCCCAAGTATAACACACACACACACAGTTGTGCAAAACTTTGCCTGATGCAGTTGATAATTTTAAAAATTGCCTTTTAGATTGTATTTGAGCAGAGTAATTCAGAAATTTACAGGATATCTTACTTTATACACTCCTACAGTCTATTTTAGTCAACTGCACCCTTTTTTTAAATATATATTTTAGCCAAACCTTTCCAAGTCGCACATGCTGTTTGAAATCATAATGACAGACATTACTTTGATGTTACTTTTTATCCTTAACTTAGCCATCATTCACAGCTGCTTCTGCTTCGATTGAACAAGGCACTTAAAAAAGGGAAGATATTATATAAATTAAATTTTCATTGCTCTGTAACTTATCAAAAGATTGCACCATTTCTGATTTACAGTTAGGACTGCAAATTAACTTCAAAAGGCAAGAAATAGAAAAGTGGAGGCATAGTCTTTCATGGTCTATTACTGAGAAGGGAGAAGTGATATAATGATAACAAAAAGGTTTCTTCTCTTGAACAGTAGAAGAAATAGAAGAAATAGCCATTCCTCTTGTACCTGTGTGTTTATATCCACTTGTAAGCTTTGTCTTTGACAATGCTCTTAACTCTTTGAACTTGTAACTACAATGCAAACAACTCCTGAACAGCAATCATCGTAGAACTGTAGCCTGAAAGAAATCAGAGGTTGGAGATACACCAAGAAATCAAAAAAGCCCAGCTTACTGCTTTCAGGCCGATGTAGTATTAATAGAACCATTTCTAGATGTGACACATACCAGGGAGTTTATCTGCCCAACTTAAGCCTGATTAGTGGTAAAGCAAACCTGGAACCAAGTCATCTCATCCATCTGAGTTCAGTGTTTGTCCCATCTTATACAGGACCTAATTCTGTAATATCAGTGTAAGAGAGTCTCATTGGGCAGTAGTTGAGTTGGTACCCCTGGATTCTGAGACTTTCTGGATTCCTGGTTTATCTGATGCTTATTTCTTTGCTGCAGAGTGACTTTTCTTTTCTAACTGAACCTCATCATCCTGCTTTGCAAACTTCCATCTGCATACCGAGCCTTGTCATTCAGACTCTCTTTCAAGAGTTCACATTTGGTAAAACCCATCCTCAAACACCCCTTCTTTACTGGACATCTCTTCTACTCTTCTGTACCCACTCGCTTTCTTTTTGCTTTTTAATCTTGTCCCCCTTCAATTCTTCTCTTTTGAGTAGAATCTAAAAATCTACACCACTGGCCACTCAATAAAATTCTGGACTCCTTTTTTTTTTATACTATCTTTATCCTCTGATGACCTCCACCATTGACTTAGTCATTTGCTTCCCTGAGAGCACAAGCCTCATAATGTCAATGGCCCCAGGTGCATTTGCCAGTGTGAGTCCCTTCCTTCATTAAAAAACATTAAAACATATTTTATGACTGCTTTAGTATAAAGATGAATATAATCTTCCACCCTGAAAGTTCATTTTTCCTCTCTCTGATCTTAAAAGAAATTAAAACATTTTCTTGGAATCCCTAAAAGTATGAGAAGCAGTTGGCTCAGCATCTGCTCTACCTGATGGATAAATTGGCCTGGGATTAAGCCATGGAAAAGTACAGATTTGATTCTGTTCAGAATTCACTCAGACTGTAGGCTTTGAGAGCAGTCAGGTGGTCAGTTGATGTTTATGCCCTAATACTTATCAGGATAAACATTTTCTTTGTGCCTACTATTTCCACTTTCTTTTAGATTCATAGTTAAACTGGTTTATCCTGTTTGTTTTCATGCTGTCTTCACCATATCTTTTTTTGGAAGTCAATTTATTGATTTTTAAGATAATGCATGTTTACTCTAAAAATCAGAATATGTTGGACATATTATAAAGAACACAGATTGCCTATCATCTCATAATCAGATTCTCTCTTGAACCCTTGCAACTCTGGGTTTCATCACTTATCACTCTATTCATCACTGATTTTCAAAGTCAACAATGACTCTTTTCAGAGAGTAGAGACAGGCTTCCATTTTGTACAAGTCTGTCTGTCTTTGTTTTGGCTGTATTTCGTTAGGAAACATAGACTAGAGATAGATTGGAAAAGACAAAAAGGGTTGGATGGCCATGTTCTCTGTTTCACTCATCCATTTAACTGAATCACTTGTGTCCCGTAACCTCTTCTCCTCTGTCTCCTTTTCCCCTCCACAACTCCCCTGGTCCCCAAGATCCTCTTTTTTTTAAAAGTAGTTTTTATTGAAGTATAGTTGCTTTACAATGTTGTGTTAGTTTCTCTCGTATGGCAAAATGAACCAGCCATCCAGATGTATGTGTGTGTATATATATCCCCTCCTTTTTGGACTTCTTCCATTCAGGGAACCACAGAGCATTAACTCTAGTTCCCTGTGCTCTACATACATTCTCATTGGTTATCTATTTTATACATAATATCAATAATGCATGTATGTTAATCCCAATCTCGCAGTTCCTCCCTTGTTAGCCATGCAAGATCCTCTTTTTTATTATTTGCTGGTTGCAGAAGTCCCATCCTGACTATTGGCTTCAGTTCCCACCATCGACTGAATAATTCTCAATCTGGGTCCCAATTCACATTCTCGAGAAAGAGAATCTGGTCGAAAACACTCACCCTTTTCTTTCCTGCTTCTTTTAGCGAAGTGATGAGGGCAGAACCTAGTCAGAGTGTGAGCCCTTAGTTTCCTATTGACTTTTTACTTCCCCCCTTACCCTGTTTTGGGCTTCCTTGGTGGCTCAGATGGTAAAGAATCTGCCTGTAATGTGGGAGACCTGGGTTCAATTCCTGAGTCAGGAAGGTCCCCCAGAGAAGGGAAATGCTACTCACTCCAGTATTCTGGCCTGGAGAATTCTGTGGACTGTATAGTCCATGGGGTTGCAAAGAGTTGGACACAACTGAGTGAGTTTCACTTTCACTTTTTGTTACCCTGTTTATGGGATTGCTTGAGAGTCAATCTCTGGGATTCTCTTATTCTTTTTTCTTCTCTTTTCCTGCTAAACTCTTTATATCTGACCTCTCATGTCATACTTTCAGTTCCTCAAGTCATTTTCTGGACATTGAGGTTGAATCATTCTGAAGTTAACCCAAATATGAAACTTGGAGGTCATCTTTGCCATTTCCCTTTTATTCTAGTTTCTGACGCTCTCTTTTTCCTTATCAGTATCTCTGGTATTTCTCACTCACACATACATATAAAGATATATCCATATTTTATTGAATGACACAACTTGGAAAAGAAAACCGGGGGAAAGTATATTTTTATTTTCTGTTTTTGGCAGGTGAGTGCATCAAATTCCTCATGGCTTAATAGGAACAACATTTGGTTTGGAGCTAGGAAACCTTGATTTCAGTCCCAACTCTCATTAATTAATTGAGTAACCTTAGGGAAGTCATGTCTTCTCTGGATCTCAGTTTTATTATCTATCAAAGGAGCCCAACAATACTTTATTTGCTTAAAGGAAAGAGGTTAAGCAATGTGATCTTTTGAAAGCCCATCCCATCAAACATTGTCTGATACAACAACTGCAGTGAGTAGGTGAATATATTTAATGACAAGGACTACTTATTAATTGCTAAGTTATCACTTGAAAAATATATCATTTTTACATAATGTCATCTGTGGGACTTAACTATAATTACAGTTCCAATGTGGATATTTATGAACACATATATACACATATATTTTGTAACAACAATTTTGTGTGGTTTGTGCTATGTTTGGGGTCACATTATGTATTTTTTTAAGTTGTTAAAATCTATTTAACATACATATTTGAAAGAGTAATTAATCTTGAGTATATATTTGTTTGAAAAATGTGCTATTTGTCCCAATCTTAGTTCACTTATAATGTACTTTGGTTTCTTGATTGCAAATATCAGATTGTTTATAAACATAAATTTTCTATAATTTGAAATTCAATTTTAGGAATGTTTAATATGTGCCTAAAATGTGCAAATTACCTTCTAGAGACTAAGCATAGAAAGACGATCAAAGTACTTTTCTAGCAGAACAATGAGATGCAAAAGACTGTGAAACTGGACTAAGTGTCTATGTTGAACCTAGGAGTTTAAGAATTGAAGAAAATTCATTCTTTGGTAAGTATCACTAAAGACAGGTAAACTATTTGTTATTTGTGATTTCTGATTTAAAACGTTAACACCTATTTATTGCAAAGAATGTATACTTGAAAAAATGTCAAAAGTACTTTTTAGGGACTTCCCTGGTGGTCCAGTGGTTGAGATTCTGTGCTTCCTAGTGTAGGGGGCCCGAATTTGATCCTTGGTCAGGGAGCTAGATCCTGCATGCTGGAATTAAAAGATCCTGCATGTTGGAATTAAAAGATCCTGCATGCTGCAACTAAGATCTAGCACAGGCAGATGAACAAATAAATATTTTTTTTAAAGTACTTTTTAAACTGATTATATTATTTCATACCCCCTCACCTACATATGGAATTGCTAATTTCTCTTATTCTTTCAACATTGGCAACTATCACACTTCTGTGATTTTCAGTGATATTTTAGTTGAATAGAAGAATACTATTTGTATAATTTTGTTTTATTTTTTATATCTTTATTAGTGCTATTTGAGATTCTTTATATATGCTATTTGAAATTCTTTATGTTTCTTCTTTTATAAACTGCCTGCTCATGCTCTCTGCCCATTTTACCATTGGAATACTGGTCTTTTTTGGTGCAGTTTTACAACAAAACTGAGAGGAAGGACAGAGATTTCCCATGTACCCTTTGCCCCCACACACAAGTACCGTTATCATCATCACTCAACAGATTGGCTTTTTTTTTTTTTTAAACCAGGAATGAAACTTCATTAAAACGATGATCCCTCAAAATCCATAGTTAACCTTAGGGTTTCCTCATGGTGTGTACATTTTATGAAAAAGAAAGTGAAAGTGTTAGTCACTCAGTCATGTCCAACTCTTTGCCACCCCATGGACGGTAGCACCCCAGGCTCCTCTGTCCATGGGCTTCTCCAGGCAAGAATATTAGAGTGGGTTGCTATTCTCTTCTCTGGGGGATCTTCCCGACCCAGGGATTGAACCTGGGTCTCCTGCTTTGCAGGCAGATTCTTTACCATCTAAGCCACCAGGGAAGCCCACATGGGTTTCAGAAAATGTATCATGAGATAAATTCATCATTAAAATATCATAAGACTAAAAAGAAAAAAAAAATATCATAAGACTATTTTCACTGCCCTAAAAATCCTCTGTGCTCTGACTATTTCAGCCCCTCGTCCCCTGGCGACCACAGATCTTTTAATTGTTCTTGAAATTTTGCCTCGTGGTCCATATTTTTAACCACTTACTTTACTAAACATTTCATTCTGTCTACTAGTTTTCGAGTTAATTCTGAGTAGAGAAGCATTCCTCTCTAAATAATAATTTTATCTTTTCTTCAATATGTGTATGTTTCTTTAGATTTTCTTGTCCTGTTTACTTGTCTGAAACATACAGAAAAATATTAAAGATCTCATCTCATCATTTAATCTTTGATTAAAGATCAAATCTCATCAATTCAATCAGATTTTCTCCAATATTTCACTATTAAGTACGCTCAATACATTTTCTTCTATCATATAAAATCAGAAATAGATATTAATTTTAACCAATGCCTTTCTGGCATCTATTAAGAGTAGAACATTATGTGGAAAAGAGAGCAGGTTACAAAACATTACATAAAAATGGTTATCTGTGAGATATGTAGTTTTTGCTAATTTTATCTATTTTTGTTTTTAAATAATTAACCAGCATTACTGTGTTAAAAATAAAAATACACCCCAAGCATTCCTTGGGTTACTAAATACTTTTAAGTGATATTTATGCATTATGTGATCCTATCTTAAATATTTATCATAATTTATTTAATAAATTGTCCATTAATGGAATACTTAGTCTTTTTTCCCCCAATATAAATAAAGTTGCACTGAATATCTGTGTGTATAATGATTTATGTACATTACTGATTCTCTCCTTAGGACAAGTTCTCAGAATGATCTTACTAGAGAAAAAGTATAAATCTTTTAAGGTTGACTAGGTACATTTGTCAAATTCCCTTCCAGAAATGCTATAAATTCTAATTCCTGCCAGCAGTATATGAAGATACCTACTCTTATTCATCTTTACCAATTTAGGAGATTAAAAAAATATTCCTTTAATTTTAGGGGAGTCTAATGGCTGAAATAGCTTCTAATCATTGTTTTCTTTGTTAATCATTCTTTCATATGTTCATTGACCACTTAAAAGTTTTTTTCTAACTTATCTATTCATATCTTCAACTTTTCCCTTTGTTTCATAATTGGTAAGTTTTCTCTCTCTACCTCCTTCAAAGAAAGCCTGTATTTCTATAGGCTTATAGATGCCTATTAAGCCTCTATTTTATTCTCATTGTTTTATATTTTTGTCTCTTACATTTAACTCTTTTGTTGAGGGGTAAGAATTTTGATAGGTGAATGGGGTGAAGAAAGAACTGTTCTTTGGAAGAAAGTGTAAATATAAGGCAACATGTTGGAATATATAAGACATATGGGGGAAATATAAATAGGCTTAATTATTTATAGGTAATGACTGATATTGAGGAAAGAGAGGTAAATAGACAAGAAAGAGATTCACAATATTTTAGCACAGGGGAAGATATTTCAGGATCTTTCTATTGAGCTTCTACTCTAAACATTCACCTATGCGGTATCCACTTGGAGGTCCCATGCCATACTTATATTAACACTCATATTCAGCCTTACGCTCATTCTCACTCAACTTGCTGAAGACTGAGAGGCCCAGTCCTCTCCTCTGGTGTTTCCAGCGCTCTCCAGCTATTGCTGAAGACCGAAGCCGCAGGGCTGTTCTTGGTGTGACTGTTTCACAGCCCAGTCACATTCGTGCATTACAAGCTCCTGTCAATCTCAATTCCTTGACGGTGCCTCCCAGTGCCCAGTTTTCTCCACAGTGACCCTACCTCTGGCCATTACCTTAAAACAGATTACTTTCCTCTCACCCAGACTAAGGCAACACTTTCCTATGGGATCTCCCAGCTTTCTGCGTTCTTGTCCAAGTCATGCTTCTCAGGGCAGCTGTGGTGAATTTCTAAAATGAAACCTTGATCGCTGTTAAAAATTCTCTAGTTGTTGGTACCAGTTACCCTTAAGATGGGGTTTCCCAGTGGTAACTAGTGGTAAAGAATCCGCCTGCCAAGGCAGGAGACACAGGAGATGCGGGTTCAATCCCTGCGTCGGGAAAATCCCCTGGAGAAGAGCATGGCAGCCCACTCCAGTATTCTTGCCTGAGAATACCATGGGCAGAGGAGCCTGGTGGGCTCTGGTCCATTGGCTCACATGCATGCATGCACACCCTTAGGATCAAATTCCTTTAAGTCTTTCATCCTATCTAAGGTGGCCCTCTATCACTCAATCTCATCTCCTCATTTAATTTTTTTCATAATATTTTCTCCACTTTACATGGTATTGTTGACTCATTGGCTCTTTAACATATACGGTTTGGGTCTCTCTTGACTAAAACGTGAGGGCAGCGAGAGCTGGGTCCAGCTCTCTTGTTGATAACTCTACACCAGCATGGAAGGTGTGGAAAGGTGGCCAGCACACAGGTGAAAGTGAGTGCTAGTTGCTTAGTCGTGTCCGACTCTTCACAACCCCGTGCACTGTAGCCGGCCAGGTTCCTCCATCCATGGGATTTCCCAGGCAAGAATACTGGAGTGGGTAGCCATTCCCTTCTCCAGGGGACGTTCCCAACCCAGGGATTGAACCTGGGTCTCCTGCGTTGCAGACAGATTCTGGCTCAGATCCTGTCTGAGCCACATACAGGAGATACCCATAAATGTTATGCTTTGAAAATCCTGCACGTTCCCTACTTCTAGCTACTATGGTTTATTTATATTTCTGCTTCCTCTAACTCCAGGATCTCTGCTTTCATTTGACTCAGTCGTTACTGATTCTTTAGGACTCAGCTTTGAGGTTGTGACTCTAGAAATCTTTTCCTGATTCTCTTTTTAATCAGTGTGTTTCCATAGCAACCACTACACTACCTTGTCACAGCATCGATCACTTTATTTCGTAAGGTCTGTTTCATCGTGGTTTCTGTGGTAGACAGCAAGCTACCTGAGGAGAGGCTTTATGTCATGCTTATTGTCATAACCTCAGGACTTGGCAATGTGTTTGGCGTATCACAGAAGCTCAGTGCATGCTTACTGAAAAAGGAAATTATAATATATAATTGTTATAATGTTTATAATGGAGAAGATTCTTGAGAGTCTCTTAAACTGCAAGGAGATCAAGCCAGTCAATCCTAATGTAAATCAGTCCTGAATATTCATTGGAAGGACTGATGCTGAAGCTGGAGCTCCAATACTTTGGCCACCTGATATGAAGAACTGACTCACTGGAAAAGACCCTGATGCTGGGAACGATTGAAGGCAGGAGGAGAAGGGGATGACAGAGGATGAGATGGTTGGATGGCATCACCAACTCGATGGACATGAGTTTGAGCAAGCTCTAGAAGTTGGTGATGGACAGAAAAGCCTGAGTGCTGCAGTCCATAGGGTCACAAAGAGTCAGACATGACTGAGTGACTGAACCGAACTGATGATGTTTACGTATTTATATTATCATGATTTCTTACTTATAATATTTAATGAACATCACAAAATTGTTCATTATAAGCAACTAAAACAAAACTAGTTAAATTGTGCAGAATTTTTTAAGAAAGTGTAAAAAATACTTACAAGTAATGTTTCTCATGCAAATTGTTAACATAATATAAAAGGATAGAATTAAACTTTGACAATATTGGCTAATTAAGTTATAATTCAATAGATCATGTTATAATAAATACAATATGCTGTAATAACTTTAATATGCAATAATTTTAATGTACAATAAGTTTAATACAGTAAATCATGTGATTTTACTGTCTTTTGTAACAAATGGTATCTTGCCTCATTCCTTGTCTCCCTAAAAAATAGGAACTCAAATGAGGATACCTGTGGGGCAAAATATTATAGCCAAGAAGCACTTGGATATTGGAAAGAAACCTTACTGCTGAAACTCTGCTGAAAATCGTTCTGGATGTTTTGAGATTTAGTTTTTTTTTTTTTTTAGCGGCAACAATTTTCTGGGTCAGGATCTCTGATTTGGAGATTCATGGCCTATCTAGTTGAGATATTTGGTGATCTTCAGCCAATGAACTGAATCACATTTGAATATTTTGGCTTTTTTTTTTTTTTTTTAATTCTGCTTTCTATGGGTCAGTCAGTTTCGACTTTCTTGATGAGACAGGCGAATCTGAATAGAATGTCCCTTTCACTGGTTGGGGTGGCTTTCATGGCGTCATGGAATTATATACACAAATCTACGTAATAATGAAATCAATGACAATGGAGATAAACATCTAACAAAAACCTTTAACATCATCCCATATAACTATAAACCATGACACGTTAGTTTTTAAAAATATATTAACGTCCCCCTCCCCAAACATCCATATGTTCTATACCTATAACCTATGCTCTCTTGGAGTCTTTGGCATAGGCTGCAATATTTAGGTTTACCTCCAGTTTTATTTGTTCAAAATAATTAATGTGCCTTCTATTTTAACAAAGGAGAATGCTCCCCCCAACCCCAGGAGATATTTATTTATTAACAATTTATGTATCAGGAAGCAAAAATGCTACTTGTTTGTGATGCTCCCATTTGATTCGAGAAGAAATATCAGGGCAGAAGATAGATAAATAGATTGATAATGTCTTTTAAGATCATAATTGCCATCATCAAAGTTAGCAAATTTGACAGGTTAGTATATTAAAAGCTATTAACAAACAGCTGTTTGGCTGTAGGGAATTGCACTCTCTAGACTGAATCCAAAGGTATGTGTTGGTATTTATTCAGTCATCAATCACAGAAAGAAAAGGCCTTGAATTTTAGTTGGAAGTTTTTATTTTTATCCTTTTCCTTACTCCTGGTCTTTAAACCTGCTCTGAGGAGAGCTATACATGCCAGGCTAGTGCTCATCAAAAGCAAGCAATCATAGCTAAATCAGCATGCAAAATGCCACTCAACCTTGGGCCTTTATTAAAATTTGCTGGGACTCAATTTGAGATAGCGATCATTCTTATTAAAAAGCAAAATGTAAGATAGTTTTTTTATATAAATCTCTGGATGGAATGGAATTGTTAATCAGCATAGGCTGATGTGATTTCTCTGTTGCAAATCCTGCCGAGGGCTCAGAAGTGGCACATTACCATAATTCGTAGGCTAGAGCTGGCAGCTTGAAAAAGACCTGCAAGAATCTTTAAAATGCTTAAGCAAAGCTGCAAGTCACAGCAAAACAACACAGGAAGAGTTGCTCCCCGGTGCTTCTCCTGTTATATAACCGAGTTTTGGCCTCTTCCTCATCACTGGCTCTTCTCGATGCTCCTCTTGTTTAGGTTGCCGGGCGCTGTTTACCAACGACCCCTCGGCGCAGGTTTTTTCGCCGTCAAATCCATGCGCTTACCGTGTTCTGGGTTTGCCGTGGAGGTTGATTGAAAGAGTTTGGGCTTCTCTTTTAGGACAGAAAGTGGAGCCAATCAATAAACCACCTACGCTTAATGCATTGTTTGTCTCCCCTACCGTAGCTTTTCTCCCCGTTTGACATCACCCTCTGTAATTTCTGGGCTTGAGAAAAATAGAGAAGCTTCTGAAAGAAATGGAACCCGGGTTGGTTTCACAAGGGCCTACTTATTTAATGCCTATTTTTCACGTTAAGAGACTATTGCTTGATGGGAAAACCAATCCTTAGATTGAGTAAAGTCAGAATTGTATATCATTTTTCCCTGCCAAAGGAAGGTTGCATTCTCTCCTTTATGGAAAAACCCATGGCTTACCTACTAGGATGTCAGCATAGACTGCAGTCATGTGCCTGGTTATATGGTGGAAAAATGTATTCCACAAAGGTCACCAACTTTATGTGAACTGAGGACGATCTGACCTAATTGTGAATATTTACGAGAATTTTGTAGGTGTCTGTGTGCACAGACAACACAATACACCCACTTTTCTTATGAAAAGTTGAACTAGCTTGGTCAGTTGTAAGCCAAATTGCTGACAAATATTATGCGTGTTTAGAAGACTCTGGGTCTGAGGAAGAAAATTGCTCAATGTCCCTGGATGTCCTGCAGGTGTTGTATACCATGGAAAAGTAGTTCTCTCCATCTTCTGAATTACAATCTGAATTTAGACTGTTGCATTGAACATTAAACTACAAAAAAAGTGAATGGTTCAAACTGTTCGTCAGGGATCAGTCATGGAGTCCTACTGGCTCATCCTCAAAGAGAGGTCAAATGATGGCTCTTCTCGATGTTCGGAGGACACAGTGGACTTTCCTCACTAGGGAGGTATTATTTTTCAGGGTGTATTTAAATACACACATGTAAGTGGACAAGTACATGGGTGTTAATGAGTGAATCACATCCTCTCTTTTTTTCACAGCTGCTGAATTTTGTCACCTTGATTTGACTCTTCAGGTGTACTCAGAGCTCACGAGTCTTTGATGGAGCATGGTGATGTCTGGATGTTAGAAAATCTAAATCTGTTCCAATTGGAATGGACATCAATTGAATGTGTTGCAAATTTATTAACTAGTGGTGGGGAAATACATTGGGCAGATTTTGACTGTAACATGAGATGCAGGTTCAATCCCTGGGTGGGGAAGATCCCGTGGAGGAGGGCATAGCAACCCACTCCAGGAGAATCCCATGGACAGAGGAGCCTGGCAGGCTACAGTCAATGGGGGGTCACAAAGAGTCAGACACAGCTGAAACGAAATGAAAAACGGGGACAAAATGAAAGAAGACCCAGGGAAGAGACCAGCCCGATTCAAGGAGCTATTCAACCTGGCGTCTCCTTTTGACATCTCATCTGAATCCCTCATTACAGCCACAGAGCTGGAAATGGCTTTCTAGTTAAACACCACAATCAGATTAAACAGATTGGACGACACACGTACATTTCCAGTCCGAAAACACATTACGCAGGCATTGTTTCAGAGCACGGGCGCTGGGGCTCGGCTGCCCGCAGCCTCTCTTTCCCATTTCCTCCTCCAAAAACGACTGATTGCTCAGCGTCACTGGGCACAGCTGGACTCCACACCCCCGTTTGCAGCCGACGCTTCATCTGAAATGCTGGGTAGTATTTGTCAGCCTCGAAGTGTCTTGAGGCTGCTTCTGGGAGATACAAGGAGGAAACTGATAAGAAGAGCATCAGAAGGGCAGTTAATTGCCTCCAGTCTCTCGGTGCCGGGAATATTTAAAATCTATGGGATTAAAGGCAGATTAAAAACTGTGGAAGCAGGGGCCCAATAGCGCTGAAAGATCACAATCAGCAAGGGTAATGGCAGAGAAAAAATGAATGTGGCAAATAAAATGACAGATAGGAAATTCAGATCCGCTTCTAATGCTCCGAGTTCCATCTTGTAAGCACAATTCATCTACGTGTAAATCATTTTTTGGCTTCAAGCTTATCAGCCAATCGGTGAATTAAAAATGCTCTTTCCTTGGAGGATTAAAGAGGTTGATTGAAGTCAGTGTGAAAACTGGCTAATAAGTCTGGAAATGTCAGGAGGGGGCTTCAACGGAACTCAGTGTACATTTTTTTTCTTCCCTCTCTCTCTCCTCTCTCTCTCTCAGGGCTATGAAACAGGAAGTTTGTAAAGCTGTGAAGTTCTGTTACTTTGAGAAATACTTTTGCATTTTCTGAGGTTGACAGAAGTGTCAAGATGGAGTGCTTGGATTTGCAGGGTGAATGGGAGATATTTACACTTAAGACACATATGTAGGAAAATGTGAATGAAAACAATTGCTACTTACTGGTGAAAATCATTTCTCCAAAGGAAAGCTGTTTAAACCTGGGCCCGTAAAGTGATCAGCATGAGGTATCTATTTTAAGTTATAGCACTGTGACAAGGAGTATTCGATTTGGGGACCATCAGTTTAATTTAAAAAAATGATGCCTGTTTGGGTTCTTGGATTAAATAGAGTTGTTGTTGTTTAGTCACTAAGTCGTATCCAGTTCTTTGTGACCCCATGGATTGTAGTACGCCAGGGTCCTCTAAGTCCATCGGGATTTTCCAGGTAAGACACTGGAGTGGGTTGCCATTTCCTTCTCCAGGGAATCTTTGCAACCTAGGGATTGAGCCCAGGTCTCCTGTATTGGCAGGTGGGTTCTTTACCACTGAGCCACCAGGGAAGCCCATCGGGGTGCTAGGACACACCTAAAATGACCCATCTATTGTCTGATTGGAGGAGTCTCAGCAAAGTTCCTTCAGCCCTTTTTCATCATTGATCTGTAAGATGTTGTTATTAACAATTTGTTTCATGGCATTAATGTGCTCCTGTACACTTAGCACTGTTCTAAAAACCCAGCTGTCTTGGTAAACTAACACACTCTGTTCTGATTACTTTAATCCATACACATTTATTAGGATGAGGAAAGAGAGCCAAAAAAGGAGGAAGTTTGATCTTACCCTGTCTTCCCAAAGTCAACATGATCATCTCTATTGGATTTCATTCATGATTCCAGCGACTTACTGTCTTTACTTTGACCAGGTCTTCCTTTCCTTACCTACTAAATGAGGTTAATCATATTTATTTTTCTCCCATTTCACTCTTGCCCAGACGTTCTTAGACTGGGAAGAGTCAATAGGTGTTTTGGTTTTGAGAGCATGCATTGGATTGGCTCTTGGTAGAAAATTTGGTAGTGGACAAAGTTTGTCTTGGCTCTTCCATGCTTATGCTAGACAAATGTTGTCGTTTAGTCGCTAAGTCATATCTGACTCTTTGTGACCTCATGAACTGCAGCACACCAGGCTCCTCTGTCCTTCACTATCTCCTGGAGATTGCTCAGATTCATGTCCATTGAGTCAGTGATGCTATCTAACCATCTCATCCTCTGCTGCCCCCTTCTCCTGCCTTCAATCTTTTCCACATTCAGGGTCCTTTTGTAGAGATGTTCTTTTCTGGAACTGATTTCTTGTCCAGCATCTCAAGTTCTCTTCCCAAAATTTTCATTCTTCTAACACTTCCTCAGTCCTTACATATTCAAGCTGGAAATTGATCAGGGTCAGCTACCTGCAGAGAAAGAGTAACTAGATCAACTAGCATTTCTTTTTCCCCTACTAACAATTCCTTGCTTAAATCTCAACCTCTCTATTTTTGGACTAGAATTTGGATAATTAATCTTGACTTACTTCTGAATCTAGAAAAGTGGTATAGATGAACAGTAACAATTACTGTTTTCTCCTATTTTGAAAGCATTATATTTGTTATTGATGGTTTGGAAACTTTATGAAACTATACAGAGGAACTTGAGTCCCTGCCATCTTGTTAGCATCTTGGGAATATATACATTTTGTAATTTATAGTCAAATAGAACTATATTTACTTAATTTTAATAAATGTGGAATTAATTTTTATTTAGTATTGTTACTTAATTTTCATGCACTTTGTCATGAGTATTTTCTTATGCCAATAAACATTCTTCAACATTACACTCTAAAATCGTAGGTACATAATTGTAATATATGGATGAACTACACTTTATTGAACTAATTCCTATTTATGGACTCTGTTTTCTCTGTCCAATTTTTTTTTGTAAATAAAATACAAATGGTCATCCTTTTATATAAAACATTAATTAGTTGTTTCTACATTTTTATGGTCCAAGCTAATCATGTTTATTGTAGGGAATTTAGAAGATACATAAAAGGAAACAAATTAAAAGAACCAGTCATAACTTCCATTGAGCCATTCACACTCATGGCATATTTTTCCAACCTTTTTCTGTAGATTATGGGTATGTGTGTGTGTGTATTATTGCATATATATGGAATCTAGAAAAATGGTATAGATGAACTTATTTGCAGGGCAGGTATAGAGATGCCCAGTGTAGGGAACGGGCATGTGGACACAGGGGAGGTGAAGGGGAGGGTGGGAGAATTGAGAGCGTAACACTGACGTGTGCACACTACCGTGTGTGAAATAGAGAGCTAGTGGGAAGCTGCTGTGAGCGCAGGGAGCTCAGCTTCGCGCTCTGTGATGACCTAGGAGGGTGGGAAGGTGGGGGGGTGGGGGGAGGTCTAAGAGGGAGGGGATATATGTGTACATAGACCGCTTCACCTCACTGTACAGCAGAAAATAGCACAACACGGTAAAGTAACTCTATCCCAATTAAAAAATGGGGCCTCGTTACTGATTCTTGATGCTATTAACAGATAGCAATATCTGTCATACACTATGCTAAGTGCTTCACATAGGATAACTTATTTAATTAAATCGACGTTAATTCAATAGTCTTAAGCACTATGTACTCTTGTTATCCCCATTTCAGGGTGAGGGCGCTGAGGTACAGACAGGTTAATTTAGGAAGTGGTGGAACCAAAATTTACCCACAAAGCGTGGCTTTGGACACTAGACTCAGGTTCCCAGATTCACAATGAGTGTTGGGCTAGCAGCTGGAAATGAGAGCCTGACCAACATGTGATTCTGTGGTGACCTGGATTTCTGGACAGATAGCTTGAGCCTAGAAGAATGCTTTGATCTGTCTTCCCCATTCCTGGGCAAGGAATCTTAAGGGTTTCCCTAATGGTTCAGATGGTCAAGAATCTACCTGCAATGCAGGAGACCTGGGTTCCACCCCTGGGTTGGGAAGATCTCCTGGAGAAGGGAAAGGCTACCCACTCCAGTGTTCTTACCTGGGAAATCCCACAGACAGAGGAACCTGGCAGATGGTAGTCCACGGGATTGCAGAGAGTCAGACATGACTGAGTGACACTCTGGTGCCTGTTCCTGGGGAAAGTGGCCCTGATACATTTACCCATCCTGTGCTTCATCTCTTTAGGGCCATGCTCTGCTAATCTGATGAACTATTCTGGGCCAATGTGTAGCCCCTCAAGGGTGAAAACATGTTTATTTGTTAAAGGGGGGCTTCTAGAAGCTTCTCCATTTCATAAGTACTTGGGAAACTGGCAAGTTATTTAGGGAGAATGGATTTTTTTCCCCCCTAGTCTCTGAAATGGCACAATTTAACTGACAATGTTCTCCAAAGTCTGATTCTTGTATACAAAATAGAAGATTATATGAACACATCAGGCTTCCTTGAAGACCTTCACTCTTCAAATGACTTCTGCATAAAATTTCATTTTAGTAAAAGAGTCAGGAATTCCCCTTACATGGAAGTACCCTAAGAGTAGAAGGGTTGATGCTTAGGCATCTCAATAGAAGGTTCAAAGCTGAACAAAGATGAAGCGGACAATCTTAGGGGCATGAGTGTTTTGGGACCTCAGACTATGACAATGAACTAAAGAAGAAACACTTTTCTTTAAGAATAGAGCCTAGGAAGTAAATATCATTGTCTTGTCCTCTTTTTCAACGCTTGTGAGAGATTCATAATGGTCATTTCTGTTTGGTGATTTGTAGATAATAGGTATTTCTCACTCAGACAAATAGAGAGTATTTCTCTCCAATGATAGATTGGGGCCATTTTACACCACAGATGAGGTAGGTAAGAAATAAGCTCAAGGGGAAATTTAAGCTGAGCTCCAGTTCCCTTTGCTCTCAGTCAACTGTGCCTTTGCAGGTCAGCTTGTGGAATGATACTGATGTTTTATAAAGTAAACAAGATTGCAGAATGTCCCAGTAAATCATTCTCCCAAGAGCAACCACCACTTTGCTTTCCATTGCCTTTAATTATAACCTTAGGTAGAAGGGCAGGAATTGTCAGGGCTAAGAATTCTTTTGCATTAGCATCACAAAAATCTTAAGATCTCAGGAATTTTCCTTTTTTTTTTTTTTTTTTTTACATTGTGGTGAGGTAGCTTCTGCCACCCCCACAGGGACCAATATCATTGCTGATTTCTTTTAGTCCTGAAGGAAAAAGTCTCAACATACAGTACTGGTTCTCTGAGTATGGGGAACTAGCATCCAGAGCACAGATTTGAGTGAAACCCTTTTACTGTTAATGAGTTCAGAGGGACATTCTGCAATTCCAAGGGAAAATTCACTCATCTTAATGAATTGATATCTGAAATCAGAGAAAAAGGATAGAGAAGAGGGCTGGTGAAGAAGAGCCTCATGAATCTGTACTCCTGCAAATTCAGGCTCTTGGAAAGAAGTACCAGTTATGTTCTACAGACAGATACTTGGTTGGTCTGTTGCAGAAGTTAAGGTAAGTCCTAGGTCAACCACTGTGTGAATTTCTCAACATCATCATCAACTATCAAAGATAGACATTTTTTTTTCTCTGCTCCAAATCAGAGTACCTATCCTCATTCCTTCTCTCACTCACTGAGACTAACTGGAGAATTTCCGAGGCTGAGTTATACCCCTCCCCCGCTCCGCCATCCCCTGCCCCCCACCATACTGTCAGTTCCATCAGACGTCCGGCGGTCCCAGGACAGGCTCTGAGAACAGGAAGTCAGTAGCAGTAGCTGGCCACTCCATCTAAGTCCACAGCAGGCTGAGCCACACCTGTCTGTCCTTTTTGTTTTACTTCAAAATGAAAATCTCTCTAAACTCTATCATCTTTGACATTTTTTTAAAAAAATAATTTAGTGATAAGATGAACCAAGCAGAGTGGCAGTCTGGCATGTGTGGCAGGCCTATATTCTTGACCCCATATTTTAAAACTTCAGATGCAAAAGACATATCTAAGTCAAGTTGTGCCTTGTCTGCTAAAAGGGAAGATTAATACCCAATAAATTACATCCCCAAGTCCTTCAGCCTGAATTTCAGTTCTTAATGCTCAATACTGTACTCCATCATGGTAAATCAATTCATATTCTTATTCTATTTTTCTCTTTTTTTTTTTTTTGATGAATGTGTTTTTATTTTCACAAATGCTTCAAAGGTCCTTCATATTATGAAAATTTAAATGTATTACTAATAGTTGATTTTTTTTTTTTTTTTTACCAAAGTCAAAGAATCTTCCTCTCTGAATATTTAAAAGTAGACGAGGGTAAGGGATTATCATTTGAGAATTATTTTGATCCAATCCTTTCTGGAGGCAGTAGAATTAATTTGACCTTCAGACCTATGCTTCTCTAAAGCCATAATCTAAGTAAGGTAGGAGACAGCCAAGTCTCTGCTAAAATGGGGTATAATAGACATACAGTAGGTGCTTAATTAAGAAACAAAATATTCTTAATTTTAAAAATTGTAACCAGATCAAAATGAGAGATAATGCTTTCTTTCCTTTTCATATGTCCTTCTGCTTCTAGGGTCCAGTAGTGAATACATTATAGAGCTGGTCGCCAGAATATGGATTGCTTTCCAATTTGAATCTTTTCTTGTGAACCTAGGATCACAGGGAAAGGTTTTACTTTGTCTGCCTCATTTCTTCATCTGTTAAATGATGGAAAGTTTATTACTTTTCACCTTTTAAAGCAGTGTAATGTTCCAGGAAGAACTGAAATTTTGAAGTAAGGGCTTCCCAGGTGTAAAGAATCCACTTGTCTATCAGGAGACGCAGGTTCAATCCCTGGCTCGAGAAGGTCCCCTGGAATAGGAAATGGCAACCCGCTCCAGTATTCTTACCTGGAAAATTCCCCCGACAGAGGAGCCAGACAGGCCACAGTCCAGTGTCTCCTAGAGTCGGACATGACTGAGCACGCAAGCAATGTGCTAGAAGAAACTTGAGTTTTGAAGTCTGGGATACCTGAATTTGGGGTTTAGTTTTCCATCTTAATATCTTAATTCTTTAACTTCTCAGAGTTTTATTTTACTCATTGTAAAATGAAATAATTATGTTTTGATCTCAGTTTTATTATGAGGGTTTAATGAGACTATGCATGTATTTCATAGGCATAAAGTAGATGCTCAGTAAATGCCATTTTTTTTTACCTACTCTTCCTTCCCTTAGACTGTTGCATCTGGGACTTCCCTGTTGGTCCAGTAGCTGGGACTCTGTGCTTCCAATGAGGGGGCCTGGGTTCCATCCCTGGTCAGGGAACTAGATTCCACATGCCACAACTAAGAGTTTGCACGCTCCAACTGAAGATCCTGCATGTTGCCGCTAAGTTCAAGCACAGCCAAATAAATAAATTTAAAAAACTTTATTAAAAAAAAAAAAGGTTGTCACATCTGACAAAGGTTTATGATACTGAACAGCACAGCTCACACATCTTTGGCACTTATTTGGGTTTAGGTAATTGGCTAAGCATTTGATACATTTTGTTAACTCATTCAACCCTCATAATGACCCCAAGAAACAGGAGTCCAGGTCACCTGCCTCTGAGGTCCTGAGTTCAGCCACTGTCCTGTAGGACACCAGTTACAAGCTTGACTTACCTGACGTGGATGGTCTTAGTGAGAGAAGGAAGGCGTTTGAATACCACCCTAGTAACAAGCCTGGCTTGCCGGATCTGAGTGGGCCTAATGGGAGATGGAAGGCCTTTGAAAACTCTGCTCCAGCCTTACCCAAATTATTTTAAACACACGTAGGATTCTTGGGGAAATATGTTTGGGAAACACTATTAGATCAGTTTATTTCTTGTAAAGCTTTTTAAGAATGTCTCAAAGAGTCATTTTGAGAGAGTTAATTCCTAGGTAGGTTGGTAAGAAGTCCAGGTTCCCCGAGGAGGAGCAAGGGATCTGGGGCTCTCAAGGAGGAGAAAGGGGTCTGGAGTTCTTAGCGAGGAGAAAAGGACAAACTTTTTTCCCCTTTAAACCCAGAGCTGATGATTACACAACAAAACAACTCAGCTTAAACTCTGTAGTAAGGATTATATAACAACAATGTATCCTGCTTGAGGACATGTTTCTCCTTCTTGAGAACCTTCTGACTAATCTTGTTATTTTAAAATGTATATTGTGGGAGTGGGTCTGGTAAGACCTTTACAACCTTGAGACTTTCTTTTGATTTACTGTAATAACCACTTGAAAAAGTATATAGCTCCCTTGCTAAGACTAAGGGGGTGGGGGCGCTCTCCATCCCCCTTCTGATGTCTATGTCAGAAGCTTTCTTTGTCTCTTTTTCACTTTAATAAAACTCTGCTACACAAAATCTCTTGAGTGATCAAGCCTGATCCCTGGTCCCAAAGCTAAATCTTCAGAGATCATGTATCCAGCATCATTCACCATAAGCTATCAATTTGATATATGAATGAATATTGCAAATCTCCAAAAATGTGCTCTGTGTGTGTGTGAAATTCAGTGATATACCCAAATTATTTTACCACATGAATCTTTTCAAGAAACACTGAGTAACAATTCTGAGGTGCACAGTTTAATCCATGTGAATATAATCCAACTTGTCTCCTTTTCCAGATGGGTACATGAATATTCACAGATACGATGAAAGTTGTTCATATAGCCAACAGAGTTGGAATAAGACTCAGGATTTTGCATTCAAATCCAGCACTCTGGCCACAACACACCATGAAATAGTGTCCTAGAAATAGGACTACAGTATTAGTAATATTTTCCAACATTCCTGCCTCATTTCTTTGGTGTATGGACTTGAACTGACATGTAGCTTTGCATCATATTATTTTGGTTTTTCTTTAAAAGCAGGCAGTGTTGCTTACATGTGCCTAAGCACTGAAGTCTATGATGGTATGTCTGTCTTCCATTCCTGCTTCTGAAGCTCTGTGTGGAGTTCAGAAAAACCCCACGTCAGCCTGGGGGCTGGAACTTGGTTGATTACCCTGCTCTCAAGAGCCTGGAGATCACATCTCTAAAGCTCTCTTCAGAGAACTGGGTCATATGAATGAAACACCTTTGAAACAGGACTCTAAAATCTCTGAGATAATTTTAACCTGACTACAGATTTGAATGTGACACTGGGCTAATCTAACAAACACAGGGTGCCGCTGTCTTTTTAATGAGAAAAGGCAAATTCTGCGTAGGGAGTGGATTGATGAATGTGGCAGGTCAGATACACAATGATGTGAATAGAATGTTGGTAGTTCTCATCATGCTGTAAAATCAAATTTCTGAATGTTAAAGAACAGTGGAGCTTCATTTGAAGCAGTAGCCACCATCTGTTGTTTAGTTGCTAAGTTGTATCGTACTCTCTGTGACCCCATGGACTGTAGCCTGCCAGGCTCTTCTGTCCATGGGATTTTCCAGGCCGGAATGCTGGAGTGGGTTTCCATTTTCTTCTCCAAAGGGATCTTCCTGATTGAAGGATTGAACCCACGTCTCCTGCATTGGCAGGCAGATCCTCTACCACTGAGCCATCTAAGAACCACTAGCCATCTACCACCCAGCTACCATCTGCCTGTCCTTAATTTGGGGAGAAATTATTTCAAGGGAGAGAAGGTACATTGAAGCCAGTTTTCTGGATGCCCTAATTCTCCGTGATGACAAAGCATTTCAGTGGAGTCACTTTAGAGTCTGTTGAGGCACCCTGCGTGGTCAAATGAGGTTTTGGTGATACGGGAAACTCAAAGATTCAGTGTTGGAGGATCCTGTGCTGTCAGTCTAATTTTAGGAGAGAAAACACATCAAAAACTGAACGAATCAGTCAATTAAACCCATGAAAACAGGACACATGAAAGATCTTGATTTCTGGAGGAGCAAATCTGAATAGAAGACGAGGATAATCCCCTGTCCCCCATTCTTCCGCCATAATCACAGTGGGTTTACAGATGTTTCTCTGCAGCTCCAGTGGGCAACTGGTTCTATAACTGCCTGCAAGCGATGGCTGTGAGGAGTCTGTTTAAAATGATATATTTGATATGCAAATGACATGAAAAGGCATACAAAGGAGCAGGCTGATAAGACTCAAGACCAATTTCAAGTGAGGGTCACCGTGGGGGGATAAACAATGATCAAATTCATGAATCAGACTTCTGTTTACCCTGCCTTTGTCAAAACTAAATATTTATTAATTAAACTGAGTGAGGCCAGTGTGGGCCGATGAGCCAATTAGCACATCAAAACCTGGGATAAGAATTGTGAGAATCGCAGACCAAGGGGAGACACCTGGGAAAAGAAAGAGACCCTGTAGTTGACAGTTTATTTTGATATTAATCAAGTAATATCCAAGTGATTTGCCGCATCCGAGGCAAAAACATCACCTGACAGATCACATTAAAGAGCTTAGAGTTGGTGTTAGTTTCTTTTCTTTTATTGGCAGGATGTTCTAAATACATAGAACATGTTGGCAGGAAATTTGTTGTAATTGGAAATTTCAACTCACTAGCTCTTGCAAGAATGGAGCCAATGGACAACAGAATTTTACACAAAGTTGGTGGACTTGGTGGAACTACTGTCTATGGGGAGTCCCTTACTTTTATTTTCATGGGATTTTCTTAACTGTCCTGTTCTGGGATTTCAAAGTTTGTTCTTCTGCCTGGCTTCCCCCAAACTTTAAACTTTCACTCAGAAGTTTTACAGATATATTTTCCTGAAGCCAGCTCCCTGATTTACACAGAGCTGGGTGATAAATGATTTAGGTAGGATTTATTACATGAAATGGGGAACCAATGCAATATTGTTGTTTACAGCTTCGGATTTTACTTTCACCAACAGACACATCCATAGCTGAGCATCATTTCTACTTTGGCCCATCTGCTTCATTCTTGGCTAAGTCATGTCTGATTCTTTTGCTACCCCATGGAGTATAGCCTGCCAGCCCAATGTCTATGGGATTTCCCAGGCAAGAATCCTGGACTGGGTTGCCATTTCCTTCTCCAGGGGACCTTCCCATCCCAGGGATTGAACTTGCAGCTCCTTCATTGGCAGGCAGATTCTTTACCACTGAGCCAGCAGGGAAGACTTTCTGAAGCTATTCATAATTGCCCTCTACTCTTTCCCAGTAGCATATTGGACAGCTTCTGACCTGGGGATGGGGGGAGGGCTAATCTGGTGTCATATCTTTTTGCCTTTTCATACTGTTCATGGGATTCTCAAGGCAAGAATACTAGGGTGGTGTACCATTCCCTTCTCCAGTGGACCACATTTTGTCAGAACTCTTCACTATAATCCATCCAACCTGTGTGGCCCTGCACAGCATGGCTCATAGTTTCATTGAGCTGTGAAAGCCCCTTCACCATGACAAGGCTGTGATCCATGCAAGGCGATCAAACCAGTCAGTCCTAAAGGAAATCAACCCTGAATATTCACTGGAAGGCCTGATGCTGAAGCTGGAGCTCCAATACTTTGGCCACTTGATGCGAAGAGCAGACCCATTGGAAAAGACCCTGATGCTGGGAAAGATTGAGGACAGGAGGAGAAGGGGGCAACAGAGGATGAGATGGTTAGATAGCATCACTGATTCAATGGACATGAACTTGAGCAAACTTCAAGAGATAATAGAGGACAGAGGAGCCTGGCGTGCTGAAGTCCATTGGGTTGCAAAAAGTCAGACACAACTTAGCGACTTAACAACAACAACATGGGGGACCCCACCCCCTCCATCTTTTCACCATCTTTATCCCTGGTGGGGAGTGGAGTATTTGCTAGATGTTGGTGAATGTATCCACATTTTGGGAGTATTGCTTTGAGGATCAAATGAGAAAACCTGTCTAATCAAGTCTTTATTCTCAGCAAGAGTGAGACCAGTAGGAGGGATGGGGTAAAGAACCCTTTTCAATTTGATACAAACTTTTCACTTTCCCCAGAACTAGAAGAAAGGAAGGACACAGAGTTCTCAGCTGTATCCTCCCAGTAACCAAAACGTTTATCATTCATTATGCAGTATTTTTCTATTCAGTACCTAGAAGTCCTCAGAGGATTTCCGGTCTAAAGGTTGAATGCATAATGATTGATTTTTTTTTTTTTAATGCAAGGCTAGCTTGGAATGGAAGAGCATTCAGGTTAGAATGTGGTAAAGAAAAGACAGGTAGGGAAAGAAAATCTAATGCAGAGATAGAGTATGTGGCTACTTCCTGAGACTGGAGGAGCTTTGTGGATCTACAGTATCACTCACCTTCATGGACCAGTGTTAAAGTCCCTCTCAGAGCTAAGATGCCCCATGAGAGAGAGTCAGAGTCGCTTGGGTTGGGTTTGGCAGAATGAAAAGCCCATAAGCTGTAGAGTTAAGAGTCAGGCAGACTTGCGTTGGAATCCTGAAAAGCATTTATTAGCTTTGTGATCTTAGGGGATTTATTTAACCTCTAAAAAGGGACATTTAGACTTACAGAAAAGTGTTAGCATGAGGATTATATAAAACAATCCCTGTGAAAACAGTGCTTTGAATGTCTGTCACACGGTGGAGTGTTTGTGTGTCTGTATATCTTCTCCACTCTCTACCAAGAGGTGGTCAGCAGGTTCCAGGATGTTTTAAACTCCAAACTTTCTAGAGGAAATAATATATTAAGGCACAGATACCTTCATCTTGGTCTGAAATATCCTTGGATTGTTAAATTGCTTCCTTTCCTTTTGAATGGAAAGGGTTGAAGGAATATTAAGACATCAGAGGATGAATTAGGGGCAAGAGTGGGACAATGGGAAGTGGATGGCTTATGTGTTGGAAAGCAGGACATGTTTGGGTTAAAAGGCATAAGGAAAGGACCTCATCCTGAGACCTGGAGGAGAACTAGTTTTCTATTGTTCTTTTAAGATAGAGTAGCCTTATCATGTAAAGGAGCTTTATGATATCATTTCTAAGTGGGTTGTTGCCTCAGTTTGCCTAATGAAGTATAGAGGAAACATGAAATTGTGGATTTTATTAGAAAGGGTGACTTTGGTAAATAAAGAATCATTTCCATTCAACTGTAGTCAAATCAAACTTTGGACTTCCCAGGTAGCTCAGTAGTAAAGAATCTACCTGTCCGTGCAGGAGACATGGGTTTGATCCCTGGGTCAGGATGATCCCTGAGGTAGAAAATGGCAACCCACCCCACTCCATTATTCTTGCCTGGGAAATCCCCTGAACAGAGGAACCTGGTGGGCTACAGTTCACGGGGTCACAAAAGGGTCAGACATGACTTAGGCTCTAAACAAAGACAACAGCAAATCAACCTTGTCTGAAAAACTAAATGATCTAATTTGAGACTGGCTTAAATCAGTGTTCAAAGTGCCTAGTAGAAGCTTAAGACCTGCATCAAGGCTGTGTCTTAATCTGTTTGGGTTGTTATAACAAAAATACCTTAGGCTGAGTGGCTTAAACCACAAGCAGTTATTTCTCACAGTTTTGGAGGCCGAGAAGCCCAGGGTCAAGACACTGGCAGTTTCTGTGTCTGGTTAGAATCCACTTGCTGGTTCATAGGTGCTGTGTTCTCGCTATGTCCTCAAGTGGTAGAAGGTTGAATGGGAGCTCCTTGGGGTCTCTTTTATAAGGACACTAATCTCATTCATGGAGTCTCCACCCTCATGACCTCATTACCTCCTAATCATCACACCTACCAGCCATCACACTGGGGTTTAGGATCTCAACATACAAATTTTGGGGCAATACAAACATTCAGTGCAATTGGGCAGATTGGATCATCTTCATCTTACCAAATTCATCCACAGTTGTGAAAGCTTAGTCTCAAATCTCTGTGGTCAGTAATATTCATGTATATGTTGGCTTTTCTCTTCCCACGACCATGCTATGATTTTAAGTAGCAAAAGAAATAACCCCTGATCAAGGTTTGTAGGATACAGAAATAAGATTTTTGAGCCTGATTCCTTAAATTTGAACAGAGCAGATTTTCACGAACATAGCTTTATCAAAGCTTGGATCTTTTGCACAGATCATCCAGTTATCTTGAGACCAGAACACTTAGAATTTATTGCTCTCTGTGGGGTATCATCACAATAAACCTTTAATAATCGACAGAGGCTGACAGTGTAGGAGTGACTAGGAAGTGACTGTGTTGCACATTTCTGATCTGTGTGGAATGTCTACTTCCCATGTAACTGTCAATGTTTAACAATGTCAGACAATACCAACTGTGAGGAAGCTCAGGACTCGGACGTGTGGCCCCAGCTGGAGAAGAAAGGATACTAAAGGAACCTGCCCAGCCCAGTGTTTGGGGCTCATCCTGACTGTCTCTGTTCTATAAGGAAAGAAGGAAACATATTCATGGAAAGAACAGGAAAACCATGTTCCCACTTGACAGGCAGAGGAGGAAATGGAATCAAGGTCAAGTTCTCTAAAGACTTCGAGGTAACTCCTTTCCAAATCATCTTAGTGAGTTTATACTCCACTTTCTTCTTCATGCCTCAAGATGCAATTTGAATAGGATATTTGATACATTGGTTTTCTGAGGAAATAAGCCATATGGATGATTCTTTTTTGGCCATGGGTGGTTGTCTCCTAGGTGTTACCTCTCATCATCACATTTCATTTCAGGTATTTAAACCAAGACTGACTCAGTTAAAAGTATCAATTACCTAGGGGAATTTTCCTAAAGCTCTTTTGGGTTCTTTAATTCCAGGGTTGGCCAGGAATGAATGTATTTATCTAGGAATGCTAAATATAGCAGCTCAGTATTAAGTGACAAGACATCAGAGGCAGTTTACTTTGAGATTATCAGCTGTTTATTACAGTCAGGAAAGCAGTGAGAGAAACTTCAAGAAATATCTCCAGGAAGATTTTCTTGTGGATTTTCTTTTTCTTCTCTACATGCAGATCTAGTAAGACTGCTTTGCGCAACTCAATTCCCAAGTTTTCAAAATATCCAAAAATACTTTTTTCCAGGACAGAATTTTAGGCAAGGGTGTCCTTCTGTTGACTTAGAACCTCCAGATTTTCTTTTCAAGTCTTTATTGCACTTGTTACAATATTGCTACTGTACTGTCTTACGCTTTGGTTTTTTGGCTGTGAGGCAAGTGGGATCTCAGCTCCTCGACCAGGGAGCCAACCTGCACCTTCTGCACTAAAAGGCAAAATCTTGACCACTGGACTCCCAGGGACGTCCCCAGATTTTATTTCCTATCTGCTTTTCCTCCACATGGGCCTAATACTGTATTCTCCCCCTTTCTCTCTTTCTATCCATATTTAAACACTGGGACATAAGTTTGGGGTAAGTGATTGTCACTATTTTAAGTGCGGTCCTTCCTGGAGATATTTACATTTTCACAGAGAACCAAGCTTTAAGCCAAAGCAATGGTATTTTAATGGTATAACTTCAGCCATTAAAAATGAACTGAGAGGTAGGTTTTGGCAGTTGGAGCAGCTGGCTGTCCCGGAAACCATGCCAGACTTATTTGCTAAGCCAAACTTCAGTGAAAATAAAGTATTTACGAAATTTATGATGGCTCTAACCATTATAGTGGTTTATAGTTTACATCTTAGTGGTTTACACTTGTGGTGACTATAGAGTCATTCTCTTCCAGGTCGGATTTTACTTTCAATGTTCATTCTCGTTTTTCCTCCTAAAGAGTCTCAAAGTTCAAAAAATTCCAATTTAAAAATTCATAATCAAGTTAATGAGATTGCCAAGACTTAAAATAAAACTATGCGGAAAAAACAAAAGTCCACTGTCAGATTATGTTTTGCAACTAAGCATTCAGAAAATACAGACATCATGATTAACTTTTTCTAATGATTTGCGAATTTATCTTTCCAGTGAATTGAAGCTACTAACAGGTTGTGTCTTTAAAGCCCAGTGACAATTTTTTGAAGCAGTCCACAAATGTTAGGTTGAGACCCATGTATTTGTTAAAAGGAGACATTGACACTGTGTATAAGTAGTTCAGGGAACTCTATTCAGTGCTCTCATGGGGCCTAGATGTGAAGGAAATCCAAAAACAAGGGATATATTTGTACATATGGCTGATTCACTTTACAGCACAGCATTGTATGACAACTATACTTCAGTGAGAATCAGTTTTTTTTTTAAAAAGGAGACATTCTTTCTAGTGGAAGTTAGATGTGTCCCAGCCCAGACTTTTCAGGGTTTGTCAGGATGCATTTGCCCATGGAAAGAGAGATTTCTGGAAGCCTTTTATGAGTGTTAGCCTCATGTTCACTTAAGTGTTCTTTTTCCTTCTCCTCACTCACACTGTTTGTAGTGGAAATTTGGAAAAAAAAAAAAAAAACAGTCAATGAAAATAATAATAATAAAAAAAAGATGGCAAGACTTATCTTGTTCTTAAATTCAGCATTTGATCAGACAGCCCAGTGTGACATAAGTGTAACTTTGGATTTTATGCAAATATCACTGACTATCTACTATATATCTAGCATTCAAGACAAAATTTAGAGATAAAGATCCAAACTTTAAAATGTCTTTGCTGTCCAAGACAGAAAATGAACACTCTACCATCTGTTCTGTAGAGATGGAGTAGAGGGGGAGAGGAACGGCTCCGTTGGGGGGCTGCAGAGATGGGGATGGACCGAGAGTCTGCGTGCAGAGTGAACTATGTCAGAAAGAGAAAAATATCACGTGTCACAAAGGAAAACGGGATTCCAATATAGGTTTACTTCACTCATGATGTCTCAGAGCCCTCACGGAGAATCTACACGGGTCACCATACCTTGCTGTGTTTAATAAGGTTGCAAGTATACTGATAGTCCCCTAGAACCAGCATAAATAATATGGTAGGACTGCTGTTGTCCCCTAGAAACAGCATAAACAATGTGGTAGGACTGGTGTTTCACTGCAGAGAAGATCATATGATAGAATGTATCTGAAGACAGAATGTATTGGCATTTTAGGAAACGTTGTTGCTGTTTTAGTGGTTAACTCTTGTCTGACAGTTTTGGGACCTCATAGACTGCCAGGCGTCTATGTCCATGGGCTTTCCCAGGCAAGAATTCTGGATGGGTTGCCATTTCTTTCTCCAGGGGATCTTCCCGACTCAGGGATCGAATCTGAGTCTCCTGTATTGGCAGGTGGATTCTTTACTGCTCTTCTTTTTCCCACTTTTATAGTCTTTTGAAAGGTCTAGAAGCTCCTGATGGCCTCACCTCAAGCCAAGACTTGAGAAAGCCCTTTTCCCTGAGACCCCTAAGTCTTGTTGAGAACCCACTGCGAAGGCATCATTTCATCTTCCTGGCTCCACTCGCAATGTCTTGGGAGAAGTCTGACTTTCCAGAGATCTCCTGCCTGATTCCCCATGTGAAGGGGTTCCCAGCTCTCTAACAAAGCCCTGAATCTATTTCTAAAGGCAACTCAGTTTGCATACTAAGGCTACTTAGGGATTTCGTGAGGGCGCTGTCCTGAGTGTTTGCAGTGGTTGCTATTCCAAATGAAAGAACTAGTTTGTTTGTGTTTTAATTATCTCTTCTAACAAGATCTACCCAGCAGTATTGCTCCACATGGCTTTGAAAGAATTTAATTAAGCAAACAAACAGAAAAGCCCTGGTTTTGTTGTTGTTGTTGTGATTTGCTGGGATGAAGTCAGACTATGGTTGCGCCAGGGCGTGGAGACTTTTTTTCTTAATCTACTGAAGAAATTTCTCTTAAGACTAAGGACATAAACACTTAGGGTCACAATACATTTGTTTATTTATTTATTGTGGATTTTATGGAGGGTGTCCCTGTTTCCAACAGACCAGAAGATTGTAGCTTCCAAGAGATCTGCACCCTTCTAGAGGGAAAGAACCAGAACTCTTTAGGATAACTGAGATAGAATGAAAGGCTTTCTGAAGAACATGAGTATGTTTTTAGTTCTCCAGAAAGGTCACGTAGAAATAACAGAAGACGTTTGTAGTAGCACAAAATATCAGTTCTGGAAATAATTGTGAGACCATCTGGCATGATTGTCAAAAGGTAACAGGGAAGTAACCAACCAAGAGTGGCTAAGTGGCCCAGTGGAGTTTCTTTCTTTTTTTTTTTTTTCCCAGTGGAGTTTCTTGGCTAATAATGGCATAAGACTTTATTCACAAAGGAAAACATCATTGTCTTTTAAAAAAGGGAATATTTCTGTTGTGGAAAAGGGATTAAATATAGACAAACAACACATGAAGATTCCTCAAACACTCATAGCATCGAAATCCCTAGAAGATCTTACCATTAGGCTCCTTCTCTTTTTGTCTCATCTACTTTCATCTCTCCTTGTCACCCCATCAGAGGCTTGCAGAGGAAGACAACAGATGAAATTGAAAGCAGACACTGATGCTCCTGAGCAGTTTAAAGTGTCTGCTGCAAAGGTGAAGTTGACAGAGTCTCCATAGAAGGAACCCAATGTAACACATTTCTATGAAACACATGCTGTGTACAGCCCAGCATTCAGAATGTTTGTGGGCATAAAAAACAAATGAATAAAGCATTGTACCTGCCTACCTTCAAGGCACTTATAATCTGGTTGGCTCCATTGTTAGAGCAGTGTGTATTTTTAAAATACCAATGTCTTTGGAGGTATTTTTCATGTTTGAGACACAGGAGATACGGAGGTGGGGCAGAAAAGTTCATCTCTCTTTCAGTTTCAAATTCTCTATTGTAAAGGTTTGGGTGGTATTTAAGAGTTCAGGGGGAAAAAAAAGGGCAAGCATTGATCTTAGATACTTCTCTTAGCTACTCACTTATTTTGTATGTGATTCTTTTCCGCATCACTCCACCCTAGACGCCAACATACGATAATCATTTCTTTACGGTAATAGATTTTTTCCTGCGTTGAGGAAATGTGTTTGCAATTAATAAGGTTTAATTAATAAGCCTTATTAATAAGGCTTTCAGAACTAGTAAAAGGGTATTGATATGTTCAATAACTTTTTTATTCCTTCATTCATCAGATAGTTACTCTCTACAATATTTTAGATCATAGGAACCAGGTGTTATGTAGGGAACAAAACAGCAAAGCTCTGCTCTCACAGAACTTATATTTTGTGATCAATTCTCTATGGTATAGGACAATGGAAATATTAATTAAATCTTTTAATTATAGGAGAAGCATACTATTGCCTATGCATGTTAGTTGAAGAGTGCTTTTAAACTAAAAGGAATAAGATTGGATCATTTGCAGAGACATGGATGGGCCTAGAGTCTGTCATACAGAGTGAAGTTAGTTAGAGAAACATATGCATGACACATATTAATGCAGAAAAATGGTATAGATGAACCTACTTGCAGGGCAGGAATGGAGACACAGACATAGAGAACGGACTTGTGGACACAGGATGGGGAAGGAGAGAGGGAGTCGGACTGAGAGACTAGCATTGACAAATATACACTACCATGAATAAAACAGATAGCTAGTGGGAAAATGCTATATAGCACAGAGCTCAACTTGGTGCTCTGTGAGGACCTAGAGGCGTGGAATGTGGGATGGGGGTGAGGTGGGAGGGAGGTCCAAGAGGGAGGGGATATATGTATACACATAGCTGATTCACTTCATCGTGCAGCAGAAACGAACACAACTTTGTAAAGCAACTGTACCCCAATTAAAAAAAAAACAACCCTCTCCACTGCCCCTATAAAAATGCCCCAAATTCCTCCAACTTCGCTCCTTACAGGACACAGACATCTTTGAGGCAGACCACTACTTAAGACTTCGTGGCTGCCGGGATAGCAGTAGAAACCTTGTAGATTCTTTCTAACCATATGGGTGGCTCTCAACTTATCAACTGGGTAGCAGGTGAGTTTTGACTGAAGGATGGCGTCAGGTGGCAAGAAAGGTGAAAAGAGGAAGCCTTAACATCCGTGCTTCAGGATGACGGACTCAAGGAGGGGAGACAGAGGCCGTGGGGCACCAGGAGAAGGGCACTACAGATAAACTCACACAATCACTGCTCTGTTTTGGCTTGACCTTGATTTCCTTGTGCCTTTCTGTCAGACCTCTCAACCACTGTGCATGCAGATGACACAGAGGCTTGCTGCAGATCACTGAGAAGAAACCACACTGCCTGTCTGACCTAAAGTTATGGTTAGAAGAACAGTGTGACAGACCTATTACTGCAGTGACAAAATACTTTCTGCCTCGCCCTCAAAATAAATGTTACAATACAGCTTCACTTGCAGCTTTCCAGAATGATCATATTTAGATTCTTCTGGTCTAGTTATTTAACTGATTATCTCAGCATCCCACTTTTGCTTTGATGGTGGACTACAGTCTTGAAGTCTGAAGTTGCAGAGTCTCGGGATATAATTCTTTACCCTTCGAAAAGGTCAGTCCCTGGCATCTTTTCAAAATTCGCATCAACTGAACACGGATCCTCCAGTGATTACCCCACTTTCCCAATTGGAAGCTGAAGGATTATTATTACTTTTTAAATGGACTGTGTCCGCCCCTTGGAAGCACGGGTTTATAATTGAAATGTTGACACAGCCTCAAAGTGTCACAGCGCGAGTGGTGTTGTTCTAATAAATCTCGTCCCCTCATCCTTGGAGAGAACCTTGAGCAGAGATTCGCTTTCTGTATCAGGTTTCATTTACTGAAAGGCTTCTGAAGATAAAGCTCATAAACTATGAAGGGACAGATACAATGTGGGCTAAAGGGTTAAAGGGCTGGAGAAAGCTCGGTAATTCTCAGAAATGGGAAACAGATGTTGTTTGACATTTTGAAGCAGTTTCCTTCTTCTCTGTACACTTTTCTGCTATCACAGTTTTCAAAGCTAAGACGTATGGCTCTAAATGAGAATTGCCCTGCAACGAGCTTCCTGCCTCGAGAACAGAGGGACCTAATATTAAGACTAATTTTTATTTAATATAGTGTCTTTTCACATAACGGAATCACAAATTGCATTGGAAAAAGCAATGGCATTGGTACCGTTTATCAGGAAAGCTTGGGAATTAAGCAACTCCTCATGAAAATGAGTAAATATAATTGCAAAGAAACACTGCCTGAGCCTGGAACTCTCCTACATATTAATTTTTGTTGCTTGGGGGAACCGTCCTGATTTGCACTGACTTCTGGTGACTTCTGAAGAGATAAACACCTGCAGCTTCAGCCTTGCAGGTGCAAATAAGAAATCAGGACTTGGTATTGTGCTTCCAGAAAGAGGCGAGAAGAATTGTGGTAATGGTAAGTGATGAGCACAGGGGATCTGGGGAGGCAAGATCCCAAATGAAACAGCAGGCAGATAAAGCCTCAGGTGAGCTCTGAGCTCCCCCAGATGGAAACTGGGAAAGCAGGGAGAAATTTTCCCACCTGGGTGATTTCCTCGGTGGTGGGGAGGGACCACGTGGAGGAGAGCCCATGAATGAACAGAAGGAGAAGCAACAATACTGGAATTTTATAAGCTGCAGAGAGCAAACCTCTGCTCCATCTATTTAATTTGTATCTCTGCTACCAGTTGTGATGGACTTCCCTGGCGGCTCAGATGGTAAAGAATCTCCCTGCAGTGCAGGGGACCCAGGTTCGATCCCTGGGTCAAGAAGATCGCCTGGAGAAGGGAATGGCAACCCACTCCTGTATTCTAAACTGGAGAATTCCATGGACCGAGGAGCCTGGTGGGCTACAGCCCATGGGGTTGCAAAGAGTCAGACATGACTGAATGACTAACACTTAACTTTTTCACTTTACCCACTGTGATAATTTTGGCTTATTGAGATGTAAAGCATGAATGATTGCTAAGTTGACTCTTTCTGTGCACTGGAGACACATCTGTGGTTCCAGAGGGGCATCAGATCAGAAAGAAAGTTACCAAGATGGATTGAACTGAGTGAGGCATTGACAGCTTGTTCTGGACGTGTTCCCATTGCTGTGCAACACTGTACTTATGCAAAAGGTGTGAATTTTCTGTGTTCATAAAGTCCAGTGTATGTAACTACATTTACTGTGCAACATTTAATATTTAGGGAACTAAGATAACAAAACAATAATATGAGCAATAGTATATACTTAATAATGTAGCTATTTGACTAAAAGGCTTCCCAGGTAGCTCAGTGGTAATATTCTGTCTGCCAATGCAAAAGACAAAGGAGACATGGGTTTGATCCCTGGATGGGGAAGATCCCCTGGAGGAGGAAAAGGTGACTCACTCCAGTATTCTTGCCTGGAGATTCCCATGGACAGAGAAGCCTGGCGGGCTATAGTCCATGGGGTTGCAAAGATTTGGATAGGACTGGTCGACTGAGCACACACACATGCATTTGACTGAAGCTACCGTGGCAGTTGAGTCAAAAGAAAAAGACATTGTTGGTGGGGAGGAAAGGGAGTAGGATGCTAAATTTTCACTAACTCTACTTTTCACGGGCGATGAAAGAAAGGTGTATTCAAAAACTGTATCTCAGCTTAAGTCACATTTTTGTTGTTCAGTCATTCAGTCATGTCCGACTCTTTGTGGCCCCATTGACTACAGCATGGACCCCCTGTCCTTCACCATCTCCCGGAGTTTGCTCAAACTCATGTCCATTGAGTCGGTGATGCCATCCAACCATCTCATCCTCTGTTGTCCGCTTCTCCTCCTGCCTTCAATCTTTCCCAGCATCAGGGTCTTTTCCAATGAGTCAGCTCTTTGTGTGAGCTGGCCAAAGTATTGAAGCTTCAGCTTCATCATCAGTTCTTCCAATGAATAGTCAGGACTGATTTCCTTTAGAATTGACTGCTTTGATCTCCTTGCAGTCCAAGGGACTCTCAAGAGTCTTCTCCAACACCACAGCTCAAAAGCAACAATTCTTTGGTGCTCAGCCTTCTTTATTCTTCCTGAGGAATTCCCGGTCGCTCCAGCTCACCACAGCTTGTCTTTCCTGTATTATCTTCCAAAGCATCCACTTGATGACGAGGATATTGTCCAAATCAAGCAAAAAACTGAACAAGAAGAACACTTAAGCCAAACACATCGTGGAAACTCACTGCTGAGGAGAGCAAGCAGCTTGCAGCAAATCTTTGGATGCACTGCTCGTGTTCCTCACGGCAGTTGTCTTACTTCTCAGGTCATAGTCAGGAGCCAATGTATAACAGGTACATGGGGCTCCAGGACCCAAAGCAGAACCAATGAGCATGGCAATGATATGACAGTTTTTCTCTAAGGTGAAAACAAAAGCTTTTGTCTTCATGGCATGTAAACATACTGATCCTACCTAAAGCCTTGCAGGACGAGGGTCTGAGTGCTCCTAAGAAGGTGGCTTATGCTATGACTTTCCTTCACGCCATTATCTCCGTCATCTGAGCTCTATCAGTTGCCAGGATTTGGGCTTCTGTAAGCTGGTAACCCTGCCTTGAGCCTTCGCATGTCCTAATGAGGATGAAGCAACATGGAAGGTGGCGTGGGATGCCACCTCCACAGGACCATTCTCGGGCACGTTTGGTGAGGTCAGAGAAGCCGCTGAGGTTGGGTCTCCACCAGGAAGAATCCAAAGGCACAAGCCTGCAATAGGGGCCAAGGAAACCTAAAAACCATGCCTGTGGGCTCACTCAGCTGTGTCCGACTCTTTGTGACCTCATGGACTACAGTCCGCCAGGCTCCCTTATCCATGGGATTTTTCAAGCAGGAATGCTGGAGTGGGTTGCCATTTTCTCCTCCAGTGGATCTTCCTGACCCATGGATCGAATCCATGTCTCCTTCGTCTCCTGCATTGGAAGGTGGATTCTTTACCACTGAGCCACCTGGGAAGTCCAAAAACCATAATAAAGTGTATTTGTTGGTATTACTGTTGCTTCTTTCTTAAGGCTACAGATTACTGCCCATGCCTTTAGCTGTATGTATGAAAGATTTGATAGCTTGTGCCCCTCCTCTAAAAATACGGTTGAGCAGTACAGTTTTATATTCTCACCTGAGAACTAGGGATTCTTGGTGGAGGTAGTTATCTACCCTGGTTATCTGCCTTGGTCAACTTAATAAGTCCTTGTTGCTATGATTAGTGTGGAAAGCACACCATGGTGTCGTGGAGAAACTCCTGAATTGTAAGAATCAGGAGATAGAGTTCAGATTCCACAGTCTGCCATCAGTATGGCCCTGAGTCAAGTGAATTCAGCTCTCTGGGTTTAGGTCTACCAAATATGAAAGGTGGACTAGATGAACAAGATCTTGCTTACCCTAAAATTCTTTAAAAATTTTTTTAAATAATAATTAAAAAAATATTACTTACTGATCATTTCATAAAATCTTTTAAAAATTATTTATTTATTGGCTGCACTGCAAGGTTTGCAGACCTTAGTTCTCCGATCCAAGGATTGAACCCGTGCCCCCTGCAGGGGAAGCACAGAGTCTTAACCACTGGAACACCAAGGAAGTCCTCTGCCCTAAAATTCTAGATTGCTATAATTTTAACGTGAGAATTTTTTTGTACTCCCCAGCTCCTCACTGGCAATTATTAGCATGCAGGCAACAGAAGCAATTCACCAGGGCAAGGGTTATGAAGAGCTCTTTGCTCTGCTGTGACTTATCTCGGTGAGCATTGCACAATGTTCAGTGAGAACTTCGGTATCTTTCATTAGTATGTACCTCTTCTGCCAGAAGATGCTTCCCTCCCAAGAAAGCCTCATGGCTTGTTCTTTCACCTCCTTCAGGATTTTGTCCAAAGGTTACCTTCCATAGGAGTCTTTCCTAACCCTCCCCTGAGGGGAAACTCATCCTCACCTCAGCACTTCCTGTCCTCTTTTCCCCCCACCATCTGACATTCTGTATCTACCAGGATACTTTCAGGAAACAGAAACCACAGAATTGAATGAAAAGAGAGCATTTAGTATAAAAGAGTCTTAACCAAGTGTTAGAAAACTGAAAAGAAAAAAAAAGACCACTGAAGGTTCACACCGATGGGAAGGGTAGGAAGCAGCTAGTGCTGTGATTTGGGGCTGAATGGTGTCTTCCCCGAAATTCATATACTGCTGTCTTACATCCTAGTCCTTCAGAATGTGGCTGTGTTTGGAGACAGGGTCTTTAAAGAGACAATTAAGTTAGAATGAGGTCGTAAAGGTAGACCCTTATCCAATAAGTCTCCTGCCCTTATAAGAAGAGTGGGGCTAGGACTCAGACCCAGGTGTAACTTTGAGAGGACATAGGGAGAAGACGGCATCTACAAGACAGGGAGAGGGGCCTCTGGAGCAACAACTCCATCCAGCTTCCATAACAGGGAGAAAATAAATTTCTGTACATAAGCCCCTCAGTCTGGGGCACTTTCTTATGGCAGCCTCAGTGGACTATGCCTCTCTACACCTCAATTTCTTTATAGAACAATGCATTAACTATGCATGCTGTTGTTAAGTCACTAAGTCATGTCTGACTCTTTGGTGACCCCATGGACCATAGCCCACCAGACTCTTCTATCCATAGGATTTCCCAGGCAAGAATACTGGAATGGGTTGCCATTTCCTTCACTGGGGGATCTTCCTGACCCAGGGATCAAACCTGTGTCTCCTGCACTGCAGGTGAATTTTTTGCCTCCGAGTCATGTGGGAAGCCCATGGCACATAGTTAATATAACAGTTATGGATTTATTATTATTATTATTATTATTCTGTGTTACCTTCTATATTTCATGATATGCCAGACTTTGTAGAATATTTTATGTAAATTAGTTCATATCACTCCAAACTATCCCAAGAGGTAGGTAATGTTACCCTCCCTTTTTTGGATAGGAAATTGAGGCTCAGGTAAATTAAGTAAGTTGTCCACAATTATCAGTAAGGGACCAGCTCAAGTTTCACACACATAAGTCCGATTCTAGAATCTGTGTTCCTTGCCTGGACCCTCAATCATCATATGCTTGCTTTCTGCAAAGTAGGCTGGGGCAAATGGTGTAGTATATTTCATTTCTTTATACCCTAATGAAATATACCATATACTTCTTAAATACCTTGCATTTGAAAACGATGAAATTACTTTCAAATGAATTGCCTCCTTTTCGGGTATATGTGCCCAAGTTCATTTGTATAAGAAGCATGTAAGTCTTTTGAGTCCATAAGAAAAATTCACTCTAGGCTTTGTTAATATCTATGGGTGTGACTTTTTTTTTTTTTTAGCTCTGGCCTGTAAATTTTGTCCACCTGTTGAGCATGGAAATTTCAACCTGTGGGCTCTGAATGAAGTCTCTGACTAGTGGAGGCAGATTTTGGGGAAGAGAAAAAAGTGAATGACAGAAAAAAGAGGCAATCAATGTTTAAACAATAGCCCACCGTCAGCAAAAGAAATCCCCCATGGGCTTCAGAAGGCTGCTTTGTGTGGGAGGGGTCAGAGAGACCACAAGCGTAAGCTGTCTCGTGTCTTTTGAATCCATCTTGGCAAATTAGCTACTTGAAGGCTTTCAGATGCTTTTGGGCAGCTTATAGTTGTAATGACTGACAGGCCAGGGGACTCTGGACCTCTCTGGAATAATGGTTTTGGGGAAGAGAAAAGAAAATGTTCTGATTAGATGCTACTGAAGGCTTTATTTGCACTATTCACAACACTAAATTATGAGGGTGCCATCCTGACTTGATCTATTAAAAGGTCTGGGAATGACAATACAGGTTCTTATATAGCTAAGCCTAAAGTGAAGGGGGTTTTCTCCAAATTGGCTGGAGAGTGGGGGAGGTTAAGTTTGGTGTCAGGTTTGAGCACCGGTCTGATTCTAAAGCCCTAAGAAAATTTCTAAAGAGTCTTAAACCCAGACATCACTTATTATTTTCTTTCTGGCCCATTCTCATTTCATGTCCCCTTTCATAAACTTAAAACATCTTATGGGGGCAGTCAGATACTTGGGGGAAATGGACACCAAGACCTAGCTAGTTTTGTTTCTTTGTAACAGGAAATGATATTACTGTTCCACACGTTATTACAAATATGCCAATCTGATAGACAAATATTTTAAGACTAGTGAGAGAATCCCATTTAACCTCCTCTCCTGAGACATGAAAGGTTATTGTAGACCACAATGCTAGAGATGTTTATATTTCAGTTCAGGCATATTTTGTTTCATCATGTAGGCAGTAACCATGGTTGACAATATAATATTATTGTACTTAGCTATGCAACTATTTCTTCATATGACCTTCCTGCATAGCATCTGCATTAATATCCAGCTGAAATGGAGCTCCTAGAAAAGGGGGGAGAGCAAAAATTTTAAATATGATGGCTTAGAAACTAATTGTGGCATTGGACAAGACTCTTTAGAGTCCCTTGGACTACAAGAAGATCAAATCAATCAATCCTAAAGGAAATCAACCCTGAATATTCATTGGAAGGACTGATGCTGAAGCTGAAGCTCCAGTACTTTGGCCACTTGATACAAAGAGCTGACACATTGGAAAAGACCCTGATGCTGGGAAAGACTGAGGCAAAAGAAGAAGGCGGCAGCAGAGGATGAGATGGTTAGATAGCATCATTGACTTAATGGACATGAATTTGAGCAAACTCAGAGAGATAATGAAAGACAGAGGAGCCTGGCATGCTGAAGTCCATTGAATGCAGGGGTTGCAAAGAATTAGGCCCAACTTAGCAACAGAACAACAATGACAAGAAAGCAATACATACTGGTTTTTATAAACTTATTATTAAAACATTTTAGTGTTTCTGATTAAATAGGTTGCATTCCTATGACTGTAGTGCATCAAATAAGAAGTATATGGTGGAATGATTTTTCTTTCAGTATTTAGAGTTTGCATAGCATTTTTACATGCTATCTCAGTAATGATCAAAGTTACTTATTTGTTCCAAATTTAGAGATGAGCAAACTGAAATTGATGGGGCGAGTAGTTTAACTAAAATCATTAGCCAGCAAGTAAGTAAAATTCAAACCCAGGTTGTGACTCTAATATTAGTCAAGCTGTTTCCTTATTGGGGGAAGAACAGCAGAACAGGAAAGCGGGGTGATTTCGGCAGATAGCCAGATCCAGTGGGCCAGTGACCACCACCCCACAGAGAAAACAAGATGCTGCTCACTCAACTCAAAATCAATTCAGAAGAACAAAGAATTTTCTTCCTAGATGAGTTTCCATTACCTGTCATGGTAATCATCTTCCTTTAAAGTCCTCTCTGTCCTTCTAGTTAAAATCTCCATAGATGAGATCTTCACTTTGTGTTTCCAGCAAAAGGTTCAGGTTTTTATGGGTAAATCCCCTCAAAGTTTCCCATGACTCCCAATTTACCCAGTGAAGCTGTGTAGCATTATCCAGTGACATGCTTACCGAGATGGACACACCATACAATTATTGGGAAGAGCTATAATTACCTCTGTCTTCTAAACCACAGCATAGGATCCTTGCACTACTTCCTTTTGAATGTGATCATCGCTATTACTATGCTATTGTACAGCATTACCTAGTAAACCCAATTTAGCTACCTAGTAACATGAGAGTCCTTGCATAACAAAGAACTGGGTGCCTGGGTGTGTGATCAGCATTGATGAAATATGCAACTGCCTTCACCATCAGATTCTTGTTGCTTGCCTCTAGCAGGGGATTATAGCTCTCACGGGGCTTCTCTGGTGGCTCAGCGGTCAAGAATCTGCCTGCAATGCAGGAGATCGGGGTTTGATCCCTGGGTCGGGAAGATCCCCTGGAGAAGGAAATGGCAACCCACTCCAGTATTCTTGCCTGGGAGATCCCATGGACAGAGGAGCCTGGCAGATCCATGGGATCCATGTGGTCGCAAAAGAGTTGGCCATGACCTAGCAACTAAACAACAAACAACAGCTCTCAGGAAAGTCTTGGCCGGTAGTGCAGTGCCTTGAGTCCGAGGCTTGGAAACACCTCTAATCTCCAGGGGACTGAAACCCTAGCATGGTTGACTGCACAATGGAAAGTTGCTCACAGTCCTGTTTGTGCGTGTTTAGCAAGAGAGCTTAAGACTGCATTTCTGTGTGCACATAAATGGACTCAGGGCATTTGGGAAGGAGTAGGTGTGTCTTTCTGCTCCATCAACAGGTGAGCCTATTATACTGGTAAGGCTGTGCTGTGGAGAGAGAGAACTGGTTTGGAAAAGTTGGAGCCCATGCTTATCCCACTCACACTCTATCACCCAGTTTTTTTGGACACGTCTGTAGCCAAAGTTCGGAACACTTTCTGCCTTCTTGTAAGGCACGTTTGAGTCCTGAAATAACAAACAGCGATCTTTCCAATTATACCTTGTACCTGGATCGGTCGATGGAGCTTGGTATCCGTCTATCTGTGTATCTTTATATCTGTGTATGTGTCTACTTGTGAATTTGTGTATCTCCTTTCATATCTTTATGGGACATGCTGGCATGAACAGGCTCAGATTACTAACTCCAGTCTGGAGTTCATGGATAACAAGAGGAAACTCGAAGAGGACCTAATGGTTTAGAGCCTGAGGCTTTCTGGCTTTCCAGAAATCCTACAGCTATTTTTTTCCCCCTGTAACATGTTGCTCCTGTGATGTCTCGCACATCTGTCTGCTCCAGCTGCTACCATGCCAACTCCGTTCTTCATTAACCATCAACTGGACCATTATAACAGTTTAATAACCAAACTCCCTGCCCGCTTCTTCTCATCCATCCTAAACCACACACCCTGTCTCCTGTTCAGACACGGCCAATGCTTTCCCAAAACTTGGCTGGTAGTTCTAAGCCTTTCGTGCACATCCTTCTGTTTACCTTTCCAGCATCTTTCTCCTTCTTTTTCCTCCCTGGTGAGGACCCTTTAAGTCCCACTAGGGTGCTTGCTGTTTGTGAGATGTTAGCCAGCCCCTTCCTGGATCTGTACCTTTTCTTATGGGAGTCCTTCCAACTAAAAAACTCTTTTCCCCCATTCGAGCATTTGAGCTCATTTGAATGACATTCAGATATTAAAAAAAAAAAAAATCTTTGATTTCCTCCAAAAGAAGTTACCTCGTCTAGGCCGTATATCCTCTAATTGATTGTAATTCTGTTGCATTCAGGGTTTCTTTCTGTTTTATTTACTTATTTACGGCCGCACCACACAGCATGTGGGCTTAGTTTCCCAACTAGGGATCGAACCTGTGCCCCCCTGCAGTGGAAGCACAGAGCCCTAACCACTTGACTGCCAGGAAATTCCTCTTTTAATTTTACAATTCTAAATGTCTCTAGTTTGGATCCCCCTACTGATCCCCATTGTCATTGCTTTAGTTTAGAGAATGATCACTCTTTTTTAAAAAACTTTTTATTTTGTATTGGAGAATAGCCAATTAACAATGTTGTAATAGTTGCAGGTGGACAGCAAAGGGACTCAGCCATACATATACCTTGTTATCCATTTTCCATCCCAAACTCCCCAACTATCCTTTCCCCCATTCTTCCCCAACTGGCAGCTATAAGTTCATCCTCTAGTTCTATGACTTTATTTCTGTTTTATAAATAAGTTCATTTGTATAATTTCTTTGTAGATTCTACATATAAAGGGGGTCATAGATATTTCCCCTTCTCTGTCTGACTTACTTCACGCAGCATGACAATCTCAAGGTCGATCCATGTTGCTGCAAATGGCATTATCTCATTCTTCTTCATGAGTAATATTCCATTGTATATATGCACCATGTCTTCTTTGTCCATCTCTCTAGGGGATGATCTCTTTTCTGCAGTATTGCAAATGATACTTCTTGTCTTCCATCTTCCAACCATCTGCATATATTGTGATCTTAGTGAGATGTTTAAAACACTAATATGATCATTACTACTCCGTTACTTAAAATCAAGTCATAAGAGGAAAAAATTGGGTAGATGAGTGAGGGGAAGCTCTTGCATTAGCCTTAATATTTTTAAATAAAAATGAAAATTCTTTTTATACTAAAAGCAAATCCTTTCTTTGTTCCTTGCTTCTGACAGTTTGGAAATCAGTCTCTTTATCATGACGTGGAAATTCCTTTGTAACTGAACCCGTGACATGATGGAAAGTCGAGTTTCCTTGGATACCAATTTCTAAGATGCTCTCTTTTTTTTTTTTTAAGGTTTTTTCTTTATTATTATTATTTTGGCCATACCACAGGGCACATACATGGGACCTCAGTTCCCCAACCAGGGACTGAACTGTGCCCCCCACAGTGAAAGTGTGGAGTCCCAACCACTGGACTGCAAGGGAAGCCCTGAAGGTACACTCTTGATGCTTTGAATGTTGGCACCTGCACCCTGGCACAGACCATGCTTCATCCTTGCCTGTATCCTTTTCAGTGTGGAGGAATCTCCTAGTCCTCCATGGTCAAGCATCACCTCCTCAGTGCAGTTTATCTCCCCAGGCAAAATGTGTCTCTGTTTCAGTACTCACCACATGGCCTTGTACTGTTCATTGTTATTTACTTACAGACACCCAGATTCCCCCCATCCCCCCAAAAAGATTTAAGGTGGTTCCTAAGCCCAGAAATCTGGTACTTTAATTTTGTATTCTGGGCACCTAGTTCATGCCAAATTATAGAGGCTATTATTATTATTTTAATTTGGATTTGTGGACCAGTTTGAAAAGAAACATAAAAGCTGAGGTTGGAAGAATAAGTACTGACTATTTATATAAACCTTTTACAATGCAACTGAGGGGGTCTAAGGTTTTTTGGTCTCCTTAGCATCCAACACAATTTGCTGTATTTAAATAGTTTAGTGTTTTATTGTGAAATAAATGTTAACAATCCATGATTGTGTTTGTATAGATTTGTTTGTTTTTCTTCCGAAATGTCCTCTTCTGTCTCCTCATTGAGTTGTTTCTGAGTAGAAATCTGCTGCCATTTTTATCTTTGTTTCTTCATCTTTGATCCTTTTTAATGTATTAAGATATGAAGCTTATTTTTTCCTCTGTTTTTAAGATTTTCTTTCTATCACTAGTTTTGAAGAATGTGGCTAGCTTGTGCCCCAGTGTTATTTTCTTCATATTTCTAGTGATGGGATTTGTAGAACTTCTTGGATCTATGGGTTTACAGTTTTCATCAAATTTTCAAGGCTTTCAACCATTATATCTTCACACAATTTTCTCCCTTCCTCCTCTCCTTTGGAGACACCAATTACACGTGCATTTGGCTGTCTGAAATGTTCTCACAGCTCAGGGATGCACTATTTTTTCTTTCTTTCTTTTTTTTGAGTTTCTTTTCTCTATGTGTTTCATTTCGCATACTCTCCTCTTCTGGTTGCTACAAGCCTGAAACTTATTAGTTAACACATCCATTCTTTGGGGCAATATATTTGATCAGAATTGTCACTCCCCTTTCAACTTGCTGTTATTGCAGAGAAGGAAACTTTATTCCTAGAACTGTTAGGACCTTAGCTGCATTTTCTAGCAGGGAGAGAGGATAACAGGGTATGGAGGAGATGTTACTTTTCCTTGCAATTGGGAGGAGTAGAAGACTGTTTGGGTGGAGGACATAGGACTTGCTAGGAGGGAAGCCGCAGTGATTCAGCGTGGCTTGGATGGTCAGAATGTAGAGGTTAAAAGCAGATGAAAGCAAACACAAGAGGACTGAGAAGATATTGAAGTAAAACATCTCTGGTTTCTCACTGTAGCTGAAAGCCAAGTCTTAGGACTCTTATAGTTCAGTAAAAGTGTTGGATTAGGTACTGTGCTTCTCAGCCCACTTTATGCTCTGACCCTACACCTCCATTCATCCTGGCTGAAAGGATGGAGGAGAGGTTTGGGTGTACCTATAGGTGGGGTGAAGACCTGGACCATTGTTACTGTCAAGGTGGAAAGAACATGAGTGCATTCATGCATGCTCAGTCATCCAGTTGTGACTGTGATCCCGTGGACTATAGGTGTTCAGGCTCCTCTATCCTGGGAATTCTCCAAGCAAGAACACTGGAGTAGGTTGCCATTTACTACTACAGGGGATCTTCCCAACCCAGGGATCAAACATGCATCTCTCACATTCTTACATTGGCAGGCAGATTCTTTACTGCTGTGCCAATTTCCATAGAGGCTTTTCCTTCTATGTCTGTGCTTAGGGCAGGAACCCTGGTTTCCATATGACCCAAGATCCCCTCCAGCTATGACATGCTTAGATTCTGTAAACTTGGCACAATATTCTGCACCATAGGTGTGCTAAGTTCATCTGTTTGAAATGTATGACCATGAGTATTTGCAGCAACTTAAAACCTGGACAGTGCATTAAAAAGCAGAGACATCTCTTTGCTGAAAAAGATCCATATTATTAAAGCTATGGTTTTTCCAGTAGTCATGTATGGATGTGAGAGTTGGACCATAAAGAAGGCAGAGTGCTGAAGAATTGATGCTTTCAAACTGTGATGCTGGAGAAGACTCTTGAGAGTCCCCTGGATTGCAAGGAGATCAAACCAGTCAATCCTAAAAGAAATCAACCTTGAATATTCATTGGAAGGACTGTTGCTAAAGCTGAAACTCCAAAACTTTGGCCACCTGATGCGAAGCGCTGACTCATGTGAAAGACCCTGATGCAAGAAAGATTGAGGGAAAGAGGAGAAGGGGGTGACAGAGGATGAGATGGTTGGATGGTATCATCAACTCAATGGACATGAGCTTGAGCAAGCTCCAGGAGATGGTGAAGGACAGGGAAGCCTGCATGTTGCAGTCCATGGGGTCGAGAGTCAGACACGGCTGAATGACTGAACAGCAGCAACAAAAAGCACCATCTAGGTACACGTGCATGTGATGTGAGAAACAGCCAGTTACCAGCACCACACTGGAGAAACAAACCCAAACAGAATTCAGCACGTCTTCCTCACTTGCCTCTTTATTTCAAGTGGTTTTAGGGTCTGAATCACCTACGTGAATTGTCTTAACATTTCCCTTCCATTTCTATGTGGAGGTAACTCCGATTATGGCCAGCATTACCATTGCCCCCAATCTCTTTTAAGCTTCAAGACAATAAACACTTCCTAACAATTTTAAAAATTGAGATGCCCTTTTCACTTTGACCATACAGATGGGAAAGTCATAAATAATGGATGCTTGACACTCTTCAGAAATAAAATGTGATGAAGAGTTCAGTCGTCTGATTAAATTCCCCCCCATAAAATCTCACCTAGCCTATTCTTTCCGCAGGGAGAAAGGGCTGTGCATGCTATGGACATTATTTTTCTTTTGAACGTACTTGTATCTTGTCAAGATGTCATCAATACAAATACTTGGACATTTTTAGTGCCACGATGGGGAAGCAGGTTGAATTTTTCAATCCTCCCAGCCAATATAAGTCAGTCTGAGATACTTAATTTCTATTTGAGATCCTTCGTTTCTATTATAAACAGATCCCACAGCGGGAGATAAATTTCATGGTAACAGTTTGGACTTTTTTATGAACCACCTGCAAGTTTTCTGCAAACAACATGTTTTATGGAAGCTCAAGGCAATGTTCACCCATCAAGACCCGACAGGAAGAGGAGGATGGATGGGGCCTTATCTCAGGCACACATGTAACCTTCTCTGTCCCCTGGCCTGACCTCCCTCTGCACTCATTTATGAAAATGATTCATCTTTAAAAAGCTTCCTTGCTCTGCCTGCGGGCTGTAGATCTCTCTGCACTGGACTTGTGGAGGCTGAGGTTATAAACTTCAGTGGGGGAAGTCCTTTGGAGGGGCTTCATTCTGAATATCGAAAAAGTAGAGTGCACAATACCTGTGTTTCCTTAAAGAAACAGTCCTGGATGCTTTTCTACAGGAAGATGCTCCCGAGGGATTTCATTGAAAGACCTTTTTGGGGATGTGACTTTTATGTACATTGCTAACATATCGCCACAGTTAACACATTTAAATAGAGGCTCGCCGGAGCGTGGCCAATGGCGCCGGTGACATGAACACGCCACCGTCCACGTGGAGAAGGAAGCACTATCCTTTGCATTTCGTGCTTGTAAAGGGCGCTGCAGCGGGAGTTATTTGCGTCAGGACTGGTGGGAACCGCTCACATCCCTTAGAATAGTCCTTTGAACTGAAAAGCCTTAGAAGGTGAGCGTAGGAACTATAACTCGAGAATCATGAGCTGAACAGAAGTAGAAATAGGAAGAGAGAAGACAGTGTGAATTGATTCATCCTTTCAGGCTGAACTGAGCGGTTGAAAGAGCCAAGGTTATTTCCACAGTTCTTAAGAATTAAGTCATGTCTGAAATGGGGCAAAACGCCCAAGGACATAAACATGCATGTGAATGTTGAGTTAAGAGAGGGCGAAGATAGAAAATATTGATATATAGTTTCTATTTATTTACTTGCTATTTCTTTCCCTTTTTTCTTTGTATTGACTGAAAGATTAAATGCTATAGTGCTTTACAATTCTCAAAAGTTTCATACAGATGATTTCATATAATCCCATAATAACCCTCCCCCCCACCATCCTCCCCCTCCCCACTTTCCTTTGTCCATTGGTAAGGACTAGCTTGTTCTCCATATCTATAAGTCTACTTCCTTTTTGTTTTATTCATTAGTTTGTTGCATTTTTTAGATTCCACATGTGATATCATACAGTATTTGTCTTTCTCTGTTTGACTTATTTCACTTAGCACAATGCCCTCCAAGTCCATCCACATTGTTGCAAGTGCCAAAATTTCATTCTTTCTTATGGCTGGGTGTGCATGTGTGTGTGTTGTATATATGTACATATATGTATATACATATATTACATCTTTATGCAGACATACAGCTTTTTTTTTTTTTTTTTAATTTCAATGTCTGACTGAGTCAGTCTTTATCTACAGACCTCATTGGTGAAGACCTTGACCTTCTGTAGGAAATTTTAATCTATACAATTCTTAACCATCACTTAGTCTGGACTTAATCCATGCATAACTTAACCATTACATTCTTTCAGATGGGATTCCTTAATGTATAGAGATTCTTTATTTCTCCAAAATAAATTCTCGTTAGAATAATTCTCTGAATGAAATGTGCTTTGGAACACAGATTTGTTCCATAGTGTGAGATGGTCTGTCATCAGCAACATGTTTTGCTTTGTCTACTTCTAAGATATTTACTTTCACACCTTTGTTCTTGGATTTGAAATTCTTGGCTTTGAAATGTCCAGTGAGCCAAGCTGCCACTTCCACCATTGTTTTTATAACATCTGCTCAGAGCCTTTCTTCTTTCAAGTGGTCCATGCTTCAGTACAAAGATGCAGAGCTGTGTAATCGCTGGGTAGGAGTCAGTTGAAAAATTGACACAGTGAGAGAAAAACCTGCCCAGGTACTGACTTTGAAAAAGCTTTTACCTTCAGTCCAGTTTGAGCCTGACTGTGGCGCGCTAGAACTCACCTGGTGCTTTGCACCTTCAAAGCTCTTTGCCTGCATTGACTCATTTATCCTATGACACTCATGCCAGGTAAAAGGTACAGTCACAGTGGTAGAAGATGAGAGAATCTCGAAGTCCCTGCAAACTAGATCCTTAAGCCCCTCAATAATACCTCCAAGAGAAAGGAAACATGTATATGTATGACTGAGTCCCTTTGTTCTCCACCTGAAACGGTCACAACATTGTTAATCGGCTATGCTCCAATATAAAATACAAAGCTTAATACGATAAAGTCAGGTCAATAAAATTAAAAAAAAAAAAAAAAAAGAATGCTCCCAAACAGGAGCCCCTTCAGCAGTGACCACTGCACTCCTCTCCCAAAGCAGATGCTGCCTTGACTGGTCCCAAATTTAAACCTAAAAAAAAAAAAAAAAAGGTGTATTTTGGCAGGATCAAATACTGAATATCAGTAAAAAAATACCTACCTACCTCACTGAACTGCAAGCAGTGGTATAGTTTCCTTCAATTAAAAAAAATTAAGGTGTACATTACATATGGTATAGTTCACCCTTTTTAGTGCACACTTTCATGTGAGTTTTCACAAATATAGACAACTGAATAACCGCCACTACCATCAAGACACAAAAGACCATCACACCCACCAATTCCATGCCACCCCCCTACCCCTGCCCTCAGCCAAAGGCAATGCTGTGCCTAGAGTTTTGTCCTGGCAAGAGTATCAGATAAATAGAATCATATAACCTACAGCCTTTAAACTCAGGCTCTGGTGTTGACTCAGAGCCAGGTAAAGAGTCTGTCTGTAATGCAGGAGACCTGGGTTTGATCCCTGGATCCGGAAGATCCCCTGGAGAATAAAATAGCTACCCACTGCAGTATTTCTTGCCTGGAGAAATTCATGGAAAGAGGAGCCTGGTGGGCTACAGTCCATGGGGTCGCAAAGAGTCAGACAAGACTGAGTGACATTGGGTGAAATAAAGAAAGAACTGTTCTTTGGAAGAAAGAGCATAAATATAAGGCGACATGTTGGAATATGTAAGAAATTTGGCGGCGATATTTTGAGTGTCTACTGTGTGCCAGCCATTCTTCAGGCACTGTTCTTGTTAGTGAACTAAGACAGAAGGCTGTTTCTGAACAAAGACTCTTACCTGTTGCCCTTATACACCAGCGTTCGTTCTCTATTCATATCACTCTTTCTTAACGCGTGTATGAGTGTGTGTGTGTGTGAGAGAGAGAGAGAGAGAGAAAGACTTTCTCACAGATCCCCTGTATCTTCCAGCATTTCTACGATCTGTTAGTTCCTTGGAAGATTTCAGAAAGCCCTGTTTATAGCAAGCACCATGCTCTCTTATTATGCCCCCACATTGGGTAATGGGTTGTAAACCTATAGCTGAATGGTGTATCAGTAAAGTGAGTGAAGAGGGGGCTGCTTATTGGTTTGAGGTCTTTGGAAGGGTCTGACTTGCAAATTTTATCACCACCATCGTGTTATAAATGTGTGAGATGCTATTAGGTTTTTATTGCTTTGCATCAAGCATTCTTATAAATAATTAAAAAATGAAACATCACACCAGCATTATCTTATTCTTGTTAACTGAGAGGAGTCCAGAGGAATGAAAACACATCTAAGGAAGCAGCTCTGAGGAGGAGAGAAAAGGGAGACATGGTATTGGAAGCTTGGAGGCTGTTGAGTGCAGAGATAAACCCTGCTTACTTTACATTTTTGCCTGAGACTGATTTTCTGGGGTAAAAAGAGACAGAATTCTGTGTCCAATGATCAAGCTCCTCATTCTCAGAGTACTTAATTTTACAACCAAATCAAGAAGCTAGCTGGACCAGGAGGTCTTCAATTCACTGAGTAGTTTTATGGATCTCAAAAAAAAATAATCTCTTTAATCTATAGAGTTGTCCCATATGTATTAACTGGTTTGGGAAGCCAGGAAAGTTCTTCCCTAAACTAATCTCAAGACAAAGTGTAAGGAAGACGTTCGAAATGACAGGTCCTCCCAATGACACTGGGCATTTGTCTGCTCATAGTGGACCCAACACTGGCTGCAAACTTCCAACTGAGACACTTAAGTGTTAAAATGACCTGGGCTATGATTACTTGATTTCCTATCAGCCCACTTTAAAAATCACAATGGCGCTCACAATGGTGATGAGGAGTCTTCTCAGCAGTCTAAGTAACATACTTCAGTAGGTCTGTTGCCTTACCTGCAACCCCAAAGAGTCTTTCCAGTAAAAAGGTGTCACAAATGAACACATCTACGAAACAGACCCACAGTCATAGAGAATGGACTTGTGGTTGCCAAGGGGAAGGAGGGGGAGGCAGGGAATCTTTGAAAGTTTGGGATTAGCAGATGCAAATTATTATATACAGGATGGATAGACAGTGAGGTCCTACCACAGAGCACTGTTCTGTAATAAACCACAATGGAATGCATATGAATATATATTTATTGAATCACTTTGCTGTATATCAGAAACTAACCCAACATTGCAAGTCAACTATATTTTAATACAAGACATTAAAAATAAATAAATATAGCAGGAAACTAAAGTGGCACTCCACACACATATGGCCTGTTTAAATAAGATGAAAATGTGGTTGTTTTAATTCACTGAAGTTTATTACGAAGAGTTTTCTATCTTCCTGTTCTTGTGACCCACGAGCATTGCAAGCAAGCAACCAGAAAGCTAAAGATGACAAGGGAGATATTGGTACCAACTACAGACTAGCATGTAGCTGGGTACTGTAATAGAGTGTTCTGGAGACAGGCAAGAAGAATTCTGTTAGGTGCTGTGCATATGAGATTGTGTTTTCTGGAATGGTAAGAATATGGAGTAAGGTGGAACTTTTTTTTTCTGAAGCCTGTGCTTGGGATCCATAGCATCACAGTATAGACAGGAGGGTGGGGAGGGTCTTTAAAGGACTTTTAATTTACCTCTAAGCTAGAGAATCAGTTGATAGAGAGTGCCAGAGGTGAACTTTAGGAGATGTGCTACTTTAATGTCTTTACCCGGGATGCTGATGATGTTGATAATAGCAGTGTTAATAATAACAATAATGCCAGTAGTCATAAGAACAAACGTTTATTGAAGGTTTACAACGTGCTGGCAGCTGGGGTAATTGCTTAGCGAGCATTATGTGATGGAATGCCTATAGCACCAACCCCATGAGATAACTACTGTTATGATGATGAGGAAGCTGTGGCTTAGAGTTGAGTGAACGGCCCAGGGCCACACAGCTTATTCAACTTGGAGATTTGATGAACTACATCCCGTTCAATATAAAGACAAACAATGGACACTTCTTCTCAGATTGAAATGAACACAATGTGAAAACAGTTGGAAAAAACACTGCAATTCACATTTCTTTCCAAATGGTTTTATTTTCATTTTTTTCCACCTTTTTGATTAAGGGTTAGCAGAGCACTGATGGGCCACATCTGCTGCCTGTCTTCATATGGCCTGAGAGATAAGAATGGTTTGTACATTATTAAGTTGGGGGGAAAAATCTAAAGAAGAATGTTTCACGACACATGAAAATAGTAGGAAATGCAAATTTCAGTGTCCATAAATATAGTTTGGCTGGAACACAGCAAAGCCCATTAGTTTAGGGATCATCTACAGCTACTTTGGGGTTAGAACAGCAGAGCTGAGTTGTGACAAACTATTTGGCGTGCAAAGCCTAAAACAGTTACCATCTGACTCTTCACAGATAAAGATCGCCAAGCCTGCTTTTTGATTATTTGTGATAAAGCAGTTTACAGCAAGGGTTTTGACTTCAGGCTGCTGGGTTTGTATCCCATACTTGCTGTGCAAGTGGAGGAAAGATGGTTTGACATGTCTCCTCCTCAGTTTCCACATGTGTAAAATGGGTATGATAGTACCAACCCCAAAGGAAAGTGAAAGTCGCTCAGTCATGTCCGACTCTTTGTGACCCCATGGACTGTACAGTCCATGGAATTCTCCAGGCCAGAATACTGGAGTGGTGGCCTTTCCCTTCTCCAGGGGATCTTCCCAACCCAGGTTATCAAACCCAGGTCTCCTGCATTGCAGGTGGATTCTTTACCAGCTGAGCCACAAGGGAAGCCTCTGACTGAGCTCTTAAATGAGATACTCCATGAAGGAGTTTAGAAGAATGTCTGGCACATGATAAGTGCTCAAAGAAATGCTTATTATTATCCTTATCACGCTAATACATTCTCCCAATGATAGATATTAATAGACCTTCTGACGCCTAGTAGACCCATCACTGATCAGTTCAGTTAAGGAGTCTTTTCACCACATCTCCTTGGCCTGCCTCGCCGCTTCCCTCAGCAGATCTGGAGTGGGTTGCTGGGCTCCTCCTGCCTCAGGTCAGGAACTGGTGAGACACAGATAACAAATCTACACCTCCCATCACTTCAGTTACTGCTGGCTCCAGCCCCACCACCCTTGGCTTTGGGCCCCATGACCAGGGAAGCTGTTCCAGTGGGTGTGGGAAACACCCTATGGATTTGGAGACTGAAGTGTGACTCAGTGTGTGTGTGTTCGTGACCCCAAGAGGCTGGAAGGTTTACAAGGTTTCGCTCGGGTCTGCAAATTATACTGAAGGCAGTGGGCTGGCTTATGGGTGAGGAGAGTGGGCTGGTGTTTCCAGGAGGTGGCTTTTAGGGTCTCCATCACCAGCTAGGCCATATCAACTTTACGGACCACCACTCTCCTTTCAGGGACTCGTTTCATCAGCAACATGGGCTGTGTATGAGGGGGTGGCGGTGAAGCAGGAGGGGCCGCCAGGAAGAAAGAGCACAGTGGAATCTGAAGAGAATGTGGACCTGAGTGTTAGCAGCCCAGCTGATTCTCTCCTTAGAGCTCCCAGCACAGGATCTTTCTAGAGCATTTATAGATCTAACTCATGAGCAGGTAAGCACCTGACATGATGATTTCAAAACAGGTCATTACCATGTAATTAGTCACTGTTACTGGATTCCACATTATCACAAAGCAGTAGTGAACCATTCTAGTTTCTTCCTCAAAACCCACCATCTATATTTGTCCAGTGGTTTATTCTGTGTTTCATTTCTTAGGGAAATTATACTAGAATGTAATTGGGAGACAGGTTTACAGGTCCTTAGCTTGTGACTTTGTTACTAATCTCCAAGATGGCTCTGAATTTTTGAGACTGCCAGTTAACCCTCTCCTTAATCTTTAAGTAGATAAAGGAATTGCATCAACACATGGATTCTGGGCTCAAATTCAATTTATAACCAGTTCTTGTCATCATGATCTTGAATAAAGAAATTCACATTTCTGTGCCTTAGTTTCCCTGTTTGTAAAATAGGCATAATAGTAGCATCTCGCTTTGAAGTTGTTGAGAGGATTAAGTGAACTGGTTTAGGTGGAATGCCTAGCAGGTGAGTGTTACTCTTGTGAATAGTCATTCCACTTAGCATTGAATATATTATCCCAGTGAATCCAGACAGCAGCCCTCTGAGATAGGTCTTAGCCCAATAGGTGAAGTCACTGTTCCGTGAGGTTGAGTAACTTGTTTAAAGCCACACAGCTGGTGAGAGAGTTGGCTTTCAAACCCAATCTGATGATCTGTAGAGCCCAGGCACTTTCTGGGCTTGCCATTCTAAGATTCATTGACTCTATACTCAAATTGGGTCTCATAATGCAAGTTATATTAATTACCTGAATAATTAATAAGGTCACACACTTTCTCTTGAATATTGTCATGTAAAGTGCTTGCTTTATATCCTTTTTATTAAAGAAGAAAACTGTGCAGGATTTCCCTGGTGGTCCCGTGGTTGAGACCGTGCTCTCAATTCAGGGGACACAGGTTCAATTCCCTGGTTGGGGAACTAAGATCCTGCATGCTTCAGGGCAGGGCCTGAAAAGAAAAATTAAAAAAAAAAAAAAAAAGTAAAATGTAAAGTCAAAGAGCAAATGCTGTTTGGGATTAAACTCCATGACTTTTAGGATGACATTTTTAGTTTTATTTTATTTTATTTTTTCCTACTTGCAGGCACTCAGTAGAAAAGCTATAGACATTCTACTTCTTATCTGTGTCCTCTGAGTGCCAAGCGAGTGAGCCTTCAAAGAGCTTGTAGAGTCTGAGTGAGTGTGTGTGGCCGAGTGGAACACATGATTGGATGTTGCTAGAGGTGGGAGTGAGAAAAGAGAAATATATACTTAATTGCTACCAGAGGAAAAAGTTGAACTGGGTGGAGGTGCAGAATGATTCACCTGGATCTTTGACTCAAGTGACTTAATGAGTTTCTGCAACGCCTCCTGATAAAAATTTGGCCAAGGAGACGGGATATTTTGTTCAGGGCGTAACCACTCCAAGACTTGATTACTATTTAGAAGCAGTGACTGCCATCTTGCAAAATGATGATTCAAAGATTGCAAAGCCAAGGGGAATGGCTCACCGCAACTGGATTGCTGATTTAGGATCCCAAAAGGCACAAGTGTTAGCTGATTAGCCTATAAAGAATTAAAAAAAAAAAGGATATAAAAATACCCAGGAGCTAAACTGCGTTCCATGGGGCAAAACAGATCAGAAGGCAAAAAAAATGGATCCAACTAGAGGAAAGCCTTTGTTAGAAAATCATCCAACCCAAACAATGAAAAACAAGTGATGGCAATAATGGACTTGTTTTCCTATGAAAATAATGGATTCCACAGGCATCTGGGAGTCCACAGTGGCAGGTTTTGAATCTCTGTTCTTGTTGTACCTAATATCACCTCTCTAGTGCCCTGAACTTGGGAGACATACCCTGCTATTATTAATTTTTTTTAATTTTTTCTATTTTTTTTGAAATTTTTACTGAATGTTTATAACACTGCTCTGTCTCACATTTTGGTTTTTTGGCCAGGAGGCATGGGGATCTTAGCTTACCAACCAGGAATCGAGCCCATATCTCCCGCATTGGAAGGTTAAGTCTTAACCACTGGACCACCAGGAAAGTCCCTGATCTTCAGTCTTGACATGCACTTGGCACACAGCTCTGGTCTATGACTTCTGTGGCACGGACGATGCAGCAAAAGGATCATGATGAACAATACATGGTCTCATCAATTGAAAAATACATAAATATTATATAAATTTTAGAAATCTTCATATTCCAATTAACCCAGCCAAACAAAGGAGCATAATTTTTAAAAATCAGTAAAGGCTGGGATATAGGGAAATGTACATGATTATATGACAGCCATTGGTGGCATTTATAAATTGCTTTAATCTTACTGGCCACAAACTGAAAAGATGTTATATGACATGTACATTTTTTTTTAGACCTAGAGCCAGTCATTCAAGTGTTAGCCATAAACACAAAAGAGAAATTTAAGTAAAGATATTCTTAACAGCACTACATATAAGACCCTCATATTTCAGGCTATTCAAACACCTTCAAATTAGGAAACTTGTAAGTTAACTACAGTATTACAGAATAAGTGAATACTATGTAGGTTAAAAACGAAGATAATGGAACCATTGTTACTTACAAATATGTGAAAATAAGGGAAGTCAAAGTGATTTAGGATTGGTAAGGTTCTAGTCATTTTTAAAATTAGTAAATACTTCAGCTTGTAATTAAAGAAATATGCCTTGAAAAGTTCTTTTCCTCAATTATATTTATCTTCATAGGTATACACACACATTTTTTACCAGCTACAATATTACTGAAATATTATTACAAAAGTAAGATAAATGAGATCTCTGTGGCAGTGGTAATTCTGATGTTCATGGAGATAACTGTTGGAACAAAAGAACATTTGGAACACAAACCACATCATCTGATGTTGTGGTAAATAAAGGAAGTGACTATCTGTATAAAATCAAATGAAAATAGCATTAACGTTTTAGATTTTTCAGGTCAGCATCCTCATCTGCTTATTACCTCTTTTCTCATGCATATGTTTACCTCAATGACCAGAGATTTTGTGCAGAACGGCTTAAACAAACTAACTGAATATGGATTTTAATAAAAAAAATAAGCAAATAAGACAGTGTCATACATTTTCTTTGAAAGTTTCCATGCTTGCTTGAATATTTGTTCTCCATTTGATTCTAGGTCCGTTCTCCTTTGTGGAAAACTGTGCTAATTTGGTGAATGCCACTCAAGTTCCTTTTACATAGCAAGCATTGGCATAATAACAGTACCTAAGAAAATTCATGCTAAGGGCCACAGGCTGTATGAAAGTAAAAACTGAAATATGTGATGCTATAGCTCTCTCCTTTTCCCCCCTTGCTTTCAAACTTTGTTTCAAATTTATTAAAGAGATTTTTGTCTATTCTGGTACAGTCAATTTTGCTTCTCAGTTTTAACTGTCAGATCAGTCATTTGGTTTGGTGATTATTACTTTTGTAGTATACCATTGTACAGAGCTACAGGAATCTTTCAAGTCCTTCTCTTAAGAGATGAAAAGACTAAAGTGTTGAAAATGACTTGTCCAGTTTAAAAGAAGGAACCCCAGATGAAGGGACCAGAGCAGCCTTTGATCTTAAAATCCTGATTGGTTCTTGGTAGGGCATATTCCACTCTGCCTCCTGTCAATAAACACTCGAGCTTCTTGCTAGAGGCAAATATAATGATAGTCTGTACCTGTTACGTGAGAGTGAAGGGAGAAAGATGTACAGTGAACCATAATTCACAGGAGACTGGGATGTGAACAGTAGAGGAAAGGTGGTACATCCTATCTGGCCTTTTTGAGCATCATCTGACTGTGAGATAATGTACAAAGTCAGGGACAATTGGAGATTTAAGAAGAGCAGTGCCTACCCAAGGAGTTCAAAGTTGAAGCTGGGAGACAGTATATACTCATGCTTTAAGCCTCACAATATCACAATATTTATCTACAACATTCCAAAAAGTGAAAACATGGCAAATTCATTTAATAATTACATTGAGAAGGAAGGCAGAGTTAACGATTGCCCAGAACAGATTCACTGAGGGAAGATTTCCTGAAATAAACATGATTCATAATATCCAACACAGCAGAAGAGGCAGAATAATTCAGGACAAAACAAAGTATGCACAGAGGAAGGGAGAGTTAGTTGTTGTTGTTTTAAAATTTATGGAGAGCATATTATATGTCAGATATCACAGTTGGTACTTGGCAGCAGGAGTAACTGAGACACAACGATGAGACATTGGCCTTCAGATGAAACATCTGAAGGGGATTTCAAGCTACAGGAGTGTATAGGCAAGCAGAATGTAAATACAAGAGAGCAGGAGAATGTGCAATCGGGTGAGGCACTAGCCACTTTTCAGAAGGTAAATAGGGAATTCTCCCAGGAAACACTGACATCCAAGTTGAGGTTTGCAGGCAGTGGAGGGGATGATGTGGTTGAGGGTGGTCCCGGCTGACATGGGAAGGATGTGTGGTTTGTTGTACATCTTCCTTGCAGATGGAAATGGGCAGTCGATGAAAGATTGTAAACCAGGGATGGATAGGATTCAGTCTGCATCTTAACCAAATCACTCTGGTTATAGACTAGATCATGAATTGGGTGACACACACTGAATGTGGGCAGCGTAGTTAGAAGACGGCGGCAGTCCTCTAAGCCATGGATGGGTGACCTTGAGGTCCTGGGTATGGAGATTCAGTGAGATGGAAAGGAGACAGAACTAGCAGGAATTAGTTCATCTTGAGGAAGAGAGAGGGGTCAAGGATGATGTCCAGGTTTTGGGTTTTGACCACCAGATGGGTGGTTCTGGAAGTCCTGAGACAGACAACAGGAGGGAGCTGTAGGTTTCAGGATGAGAGGTGTGAGAGAGGAAGAGATGACAAGTTTAGTTTGGTTTTCTGAAATTTGAGATTCTTGGGGGGCATCTGAATGGAACTGTCTCAAAATAAAAGTTAGCATTGGAGACGCGGTAAAGATCTGGATTTAAGAAAAAGGGGGCATGACTTTGGGGACTATAAGAAGGAATATGGGAAGGCCTGGAAGAGATAAGGAGCCAAATTATGGATTCAAGATGTTATTTATGCTTATGAAGGAACTACAGAGAAGAGAGATGGATATTTTCAGTGTGTTGTTTTATATGAATCCCTAAGAATCAGAAGATTAATGGTGCTTAATAAAAAATTTAGAAAGAAATAGGAGACTCAAATATCAGGCTCAAAGCTACTATTAATAACTAGAACAGTAAAGGTGTTTCATTTCGATGCTTCATTAATTTTACTTCAATCATTTGCTTCTAGCTAACTTCAAACTTTCATCTATAAAGTGAAAATAACCATCTGATCTGCAGCATTGTTTAACATACATGGATCGTATCCATCTTAAAAGCACAGCAGTCTTGATCATTTCAGGACTCGTCTAGATTTGATATGGGATCTTCAAAAGTCGTGTTTCATTTGCTTAACAACTCACGTCATATCCGTAAGGTAGTTACCTTTGTAAAACACTTTGAAAGCCATTACATCGTCTGACTCTTACAATCAATCTAGTGAAGTAGGTAAGAGAGTCTTTATTATTCTTTCAGTTCTATACATGAGAAAACTGAAGCTAAGGTGGGTGAAGTGACTTGTCCAATTTAAGTCACTATCTAGTACATGGCAGATTTAGAGATCAATTGCAGGTGTCTGGGCCACAAATATGATTATAATCTTTACAACTACTCACTAACAGTCCTTGGCTATATCTTTATATCTGGATTAAATGATTTCAGTAGATCAGTGAAACTATTCAGATTATCTAGTATAATCAACATCAACCACATGCAAGGCATTGCATAAACCATTGGACAGATTTAAAGACACAGCTGACATCTCTGGGAACAGGAAATCTACTTGAGGCATATAAAACGGAAGTGTCTGGTTAATTTAGTAGTAATAGAGGTACAAAATAATTGCTGTAATACAAGAGAATTTACAACATGTGCAATGAATGATCAGGACTCTAGGGGGCTTCCGAGAGGAAGCCACTTGCAAAAAAAAAAAATGCCATGGAGGAAGCATGACTGAAATCTAGCTTAGGAGATGAGCAGAGACAAAGAGAGAGCACCTGGAGCCAGGACACAGTGTTGGCAAAAGGACACAAAGGCAAAGAGGAGAGCAGGGGAAGATATTCTTGGCAGTCGGTAGACCAGGTTGGTGGGAATAGGTGGTTTATGCAATGATGCTATGTTGAAAATCTTGTAGAGGTCAAGTGGGCCAGATGGCAGAAGCTTTTGAAATGTCAACCCAAAGAGAGTCAGTATAGTTTTTTTTCCCCCATGATTTATTTTATCAGCCTAGTTTAAAAAATTGCTGTTTAATTTGGTGAAAGATGTCTGAAATGCCACTGCACTAATTGATTAATTTGGTCAAATTGGTCACTTGGATTCACTTTCCTAATCATAGTTCAGGAAAAGCTTCAGGCTCAGCGTGAGATCAACTGCTTTTAAGTACCAATAAAAGCTTAATATCAAATGGATGTGCTATTTTCTATCATCACTAAGGTGTTTGAGAAGAAGTTCACTGAGGATGCTTGAAAAGTATTTTGTCTGCTAATGGAGACACAGCTTTCAGACGTTTCTTGAGTCTTTCCTGAGAATTTCCATGGGGCTAGCTCTCAGTACAATCTTTGGGATCAAGGAGTAATGCATTGAAATCAGCAACTTTTCCATCAAGAGAAAGCTAATGTCAAACACCAGATCATAAAGTCACAAAGCATAAGTCTTTGGCAGCTAGTGGGAAGATCCCCTGGAGGAGGGTACGGCAGCCCTCTCCAGTATTTTTGCCTAGAGAATCCCATAGACAGAGGATCCTGGTGGGCTACAATCCATGGAGTCTCAAAGAGTTGGACACAACTGAAGTGACTGAGCACATAAAGACACTTAACACATATGACTTAGCAGGTTGCAAAGTGGTAAAGAATCTGCCTGCCAATGCAGATTGGGACTCAAGAGACCTGGGTTCAATCCCTGGGACAGGAGGATCCCCTGGAGGAGGATATGGCAAACCACTCCAATATTCTTGCCTGGAAAATTCCATGGACAGAGAAGCCTGGCAGGCTATAGTCCATGGGATTGCAGAGTTGGACAGAACTATGTACACACACACATACACACAGCACATCCAACAGCTTGTCACTTTTTTTTTAAACAAACTAACAAACCAATAAACAAATGCCAGTATTTAAGGAATCTAAACCTACAGTTACTTTAAAATCTTATCAAAACCACTATCAGGAAGCGATGACACAAAAGTGCTGTGTGTTTACCCATCACTCCAGTCTCTATTAGTGTCTGACAAATTATATAGCCAGTAGACAACTCTGTTATCTTCTGGTGATATCAGTGATATTACATTAAGGATGGCTTAGCGTGAATGGTGACAAGAAGCTAAAAGCTTCTGTACTGACACATGATTATGTAATGTTCATGATGTGCCAAAACCTCCTTATCCTGATGAATATTCTGAGCAGCGAAAAGGAAAATGCATTATCTGTGTTGGATCCTGAGTCGTGCTCCGGGAAACACAGTTCGTGGCTCCACAGGCCCTCTTGAGCCTGCAGCACTTCTTTGAAAGGAGAACACTTCCCAGCTAGACAAACTGACACAGGTGCTCTTTTGCAAGCAAATAGAGTCAAAGAGGCATCCACATGTATAAATGTCCTAGCCTTGGATTCCACGGTAGAGGTAATTTCCACTCCTGGAACACTTGTGGACTCGTAAGAAGGAAGGGATCTTTTCAACTCCCAGCACGAAGTGGAATTAAAATCTAAGCATAGCCGATTTGAGGAATCGTTCTTTTAAAACTACTCTTTTTTTTTTTTTTAAACAAATCTGGGTCATATAATACAGAGTTAAAAAAGATTTTTGACTTGAGTTATATAAACAATCTTATGACTGTAGCTGGCAAGCGATAATTCTGAAGAAAGATATTTATTTCTTGGTATGATGGATCTTTATTGGCTATGGAGATAAGTTCTATGCATATTTTCATGTACAGTGCCCCTCACTTCTTCATGGAATAAGGCTTAAGTTCCAAGACCCAGAGGATGCCTGAGACTGAGGGTAGTACTAAATCTCACACAAACTATGTTTCTTTCCCACCTATATACCTATGATAAAGTTAAATATATAAATTAGGCATATTAAGAGATGAACAACAACGTAATAAAATAGAGCAATACACTGTAATAAAATAATTTGAGTGTGGTCTGTCTCTCTCAAAATACCTTTTGTACAAATTCAATGCTTTTTTCCTATTTACTAAATGCTTATCATGCCCTGTGGTCATAACTTTGGCGGTTAGGTGTTCGGACAGCAAAACTAACACATATTCCTCTTTCCTTCTTCACAATGTCAAGGACGGAAGATTTGTTCTTATGGTCGACCTCAATATATGATATTTGTTTCTTTCTTATTAAGCTGAAAATTTACATCTTTTCACTTAAAGGAAGCACTTTACAGCTTCTCTTTGGCACATCCAAATTGCCAGCATCTCTACACTTGTGCCTTGGAGCCATTATGAAAATAAGATAATTAAATACGTTGTCTAAACCATTAAAGAATCGTGTGGGTTAAGTGGTGGTATTCCCAATATACAGGTAGGGGAGCTGACTAGGAAAACCTTCCTGTTGTGCCCATGGTCACACAGACGGCAGAGGATAGAAGGGGGCTGCAGTCCAGGTCTCTCTGGTTCCAAACCTATATTGCACCCATTATACTTGGATAGGATGTGATAAATTATGATTGAGGAAGAGCTGTTAAAGTCCTAGATGCAACTGAAATGGGCATCAAGAGTGGCTGATGCATCTTGAGCTATTCCAGGTCCTGGGCTCTGACTCCAGGATCTTACTCACTTTCTTTAATAGCTCCAGGGAGGAATGCATTATTCTTCACATCTTAGAGCTTCAAGGACGATGTGCAGAGAAGGGAAAGTGTTTTGTCCAAAGTTGCAGAGCTGGCAGGTGTCAGAAGCAGGATTGAAACCTCACTGAGGTCTCCTTGGGTCCTAATTCTGAACCTATTACTTCCAAGGTCAGAAAAAGCCTGAGGATATGAGAGCCCAGGGGAAAAATTGCTCCTGGATCTAATCACTAGATGAAAATGTGTGAAAGTGTGCGGCAGAAGTTTGAAGTCAGGATTACATAGGAGTGTGCTGACCACCTGGCCCGAAGGCTCTCACCCTCTGATCAGCTCCCCCTTGAGAGACGAAAGCAGTTCTGGACCTTACCTCCACCCTGGTTCTGGACCTGCCGAACCAGGAGGGCCGCTGCAGGGCCAGCAACTCTGGGGCAAGACCTCAGCAATAGCCAGTGACCTTCTGCCCCTGAAGACAGTGATCAGAAAACTGATCATCTCTAAGCCTAGAAAATGCTAATCCTTTGCATAGAAATATTTCTAAAATTGGTAGCTGTCATGACCAGTTTATTAAATGGGATTCAACCATTTTACATGACTTGTAATGGTGGTGTTCACCTGCTTCATTCTGTGGTCACAGTGGTTTACTCTCGACGTCAGACGGTGGGCAACCACCCTTGCCTACAAGGTGTTTTTTTCTGCCAATAGTCTTTCTCCTTCCTAATTTGGGCTTCCAACTTGCTGTACTCTGAGGAATCAGATAAACATGGCTGTTAGAACTGCATGTAAAATAGGAATCAATAAGGCCTGAGTGACTGACTGGCAGTGTGGCCAATGAAAACAAGATTTGATAGGAGCTCCCTGTGACTACAGAGGCTTGGGGAGGTTGGGTTATTAACTGTAATCCCAAATGATGGTTCTCCTAAAGATGGACTGAAAGAGATCATTCGATCAGGACTTTCCTATTGTCCAGAGGTTAAGAAACTGCCTGCCAATGCAGGGGATGTGGGTTTGATCCCTAGTCTGGGAGGATTCCACTTGGCATGGGTCAACTAAGTTCTTGAGCCACAACTACTGAGCCCAAGCACCCTGGAGCCCAAGCTCCACAGCAAGAGAGGCCACTGCAATGAGAAGTTTGCTGCAACTGGGCAAAACCCATTCACAGCAACGAAGACCGAGTGCAGCCAAAAATAAATAAACAAGTACTTAAAAATAAAAAAAAAATAATTCAGACACCTCCTCTGACCCTCTCCTGTTCTACATGAGGAAACTGTGAATCAGTGCTAATAATAATGGCTAATATTGAGGACCTACAATATTCCAAACAGTATTTTACATTCTTATCTTTCATCATAGTCCTATGAACCAGACACTATGATTATTTTCCTTCTATAGATAAGAATACAAAGTATGAATGATAAACAACTTGACCAAAGTTACACAGCTATTAAGTGCTTGAGAAAGGATTCAAGCCAACACAACTTGGCCAAGAAGAGCCTTTGAGGTGATGGGGCCACTTGAAGTGACTTGTTTGAGCTCAGTCAGGAAACCAACAAAGGGGAAGAGGTTAGAATTAAGGTCTCTCTATATCAGGGCAATGCGTGTAAACTGTGCCCTGATATCTAAGTCCAGTGTAACTACACACACACACACACACACACACACACACACACACACATGGTCATACTGGCTTGCAAATCTTTCCAAGGTGATCTTTCCTATTGCTGTTTTCTTTGCCCTCCTCCCTTCTTCACATCTCCTGTGATAATTTTCGGCACAGATGTAGGTCTGCAATTTGGACAGGAAGTGATTTGGACCATTTAGGACTCTGCTCTTCGGCAGAACTACCATGAGGACAATGACCAGGGAACATTCTGGAGAAACCATCTTGCAAATCAGTTTCATGAGAGACCAAAAGCAACCCGTTAAAGTGTTCATCAAGCTGGTAAATCCAAATGTATTTCAAGAAGGTATTTCCAACCCAAAGTCAATCAGTGGCTAATTAAGCCCTTCCAGTCTTTCCCAGTACTCCATGATCAGAGGTCTCATTTCTCTTATCAAATTCCCAAAACGAAAGGCAATATTCACATCAGTGTCATCTCCCTCCCACCCCACTCCCAACCCCCCGAAATGGTCAGCAGTTGTCCTACATGCTATCAGACTTGTTGTGCCAAATTAAATCTTATTTGTAAAAATAACTGGCAGTTAACTACCGCTCACATTTCTTTAGGGACGGTTTCTCATAGCTTGAAAGACCTTTGCTGCAGAGGATGGTTGTTGCTCTTGAAGAAAATTAGACTTATGTTAGCAACTCTGAAAGGTTTCATTCTGTAAAATCAATATTTTGCATTTGCGTCATGTATATTCATTTACTCTTCATTTAGCAGTGTTAAAATTTTGCCAGTGTTTCCAGTAGAATATTTTTTTGGTCAGCTTTAGGATGTATGCCGGGCTCACAGGTTTAGTTATTTCAGATCTCAAATATTGTTTATATTAGAAAATGTTTGCTTGATTAAGGAAACAATGCCAGTTTTGGGGATTAGAGTAGAGTGAAACCTCTACTGAAGTCACCTAGTGAGTTAATGAATATAGTTATTCTCTTGGGCTTAGGAAAGATTTTCTTCCATCCTCCTGGAGTATTGCCTTTCTTAAATGAGAACTCCTATGGCCCCACTGATAAGCTCTCTTTGGCAGGTCACTTTAAAACTGCAAGTACAGGCTTCCCTGGTGTTCCAGTGGTTAAGAATCTGCTTACCCATGCAGGGCACACAAGTTCAATCCCTGATCCAGGAAGATCTCACACGCCACAGGGCAGGTAAGCCGGTGCATCACAACTACTGTGCCCTCAAACCCTAGAGCCCACGCTCTGTAACTAGAGAGGCCACCACAATGAGAAGCTTGCTCATAGCAATGAAGACCCAGTGCAGCCAAAAATTAGATAAATAAAAAGTGCAAGAAAGTGGTCAATTCAGTGTGGCAAGTAGTACCATGGGTCAGGCACAGCCATGAAAGCATCAGAGAGCAGGTCCTTGGCTGTTTCATTTATGGTACATCTCTTCCCTTATTGTCTACCTTGCTCAGGGGACATTTGCACCCAACACACAGTTCACATGTGCATTGGGGGCAGGTCCCTTCAAAAGAAGTATTGCCTCCTAGCATGCATTTGTGCTATGAATTTCTTTATAAAATCTAGGCCTGCCCCCATAGACACGCATGCTCGTACAGACAGATATGCACAGATATGCACAAGCTTGCAAGCACACAAACATACACACTCACATTGTATGATATACATGAACACATACACACAACTTATGAAGAGATACACAGACCCATGGGTGTAGGTATAGACAGATACATCCTCAGACAGACACAGACATACATACAGATGGACACACATGTATTCGGACACACGCAGATGCAGATACGTGGGCTTCCCGGGTGGCGCTAGTGGTAAAGAACCCACCTGCCCTTGCAAGAGACACAAGAGACTCAGGATCGATCTCTGGGTTGGGAAGATCCCCTGGAGGAAAAAATGGCAACCCATTCCAGTATTCTTGCCTGAAAAATTCCATGGACAGATGAGCCTGGCAGGCTATAGTCCAAAGGGTCACAAAGAGTCAGACACGACTGGGCATGCATGCGATATACAGACACATACAGATTCAGATTCATGAATACATGAATAAAGACAAAGACACACATGCATATGCCCTGCCAGTTATTTCTATGCTGGTCTCAACTATTCAGTGAAACTCCTCTCTCAGTGTTGGAAATGGTCGCAGTGGCCAGAAATCAGGATGTAAGAATTAAATCAGGCGTGATAACTCTTTACCATTTGCATCTTCCATAACATGATTTGAAAACAGCCTCTTGGATTGCTCCTGGAGCCTAGTGACCATGGACAGCAGGACTCCAACTTTGTTTCAAAAGTAGAAGAGAGAAACCAGGACCAGAGCCGGTGGGACAAACACCTGGAGTTGTGAGCGGTTGCCCTGAACCCAGCTTCTTTCTATGTAAGTCTGGGAACCACACTCCTTCACAGGCTTTGAGCTCCTACTCTCCTTCTCTGATGGGAGGGGGGATGCTGCGGAGAAGAATATGCAGTGAAATGTGCTCTCATGGTTCTCAAAACACATGGAGTTATGTTACTGAATCATAAATGTATTTGTATGGATCTTATCTAATTATAGTTACCTGACTGTAACTTTCTTCTTTCAATGAGCGTGCCTATCCGAGTTTCCATCTCTGTATCTGCTCTAACAGATCTTTCTAAAACAACTTTCACCATCAGCTGTAAATGCTTCCTTTGAAAGCTGATGATTATGTCCCGGGAGTACTATTTATGTACTTGCTATTTCCCAACTGGAGTTCTGTTCAAGGTGTCACTTACCAGCATCGTGGTTTGCCTTGATGGATGAGTGGGAACTTGGATTTGCTTTCTGAAGTGAGAGTAGACACCTAAGTGCAAGATGGATCTGATAGTGAGGAAGGCAGGGAAAATACTTGATAACAGATATAAATAGCATCTTTCCCTTCTCAATCATCTATCCTGGATTGGGCTCTGTGATGGGAGCTTTGCACACATTATCTTAATCCTCACAATAGCCCTACGAGGCAGGCAGCTATTTCCCTGACGTGGATGAGGAAACCGGGCTCTGTCTTCCTTGGATATTTAGCGTATTTATTCACACGTGGCTTCAGATGTAGAAAATTTGATCCATGAATTTAGATTCACAGCATTTAATGATGGATTTTGGAGAATCACTTCTCAACTCCAGCTGTCACTTTTTCCATGACTCCTTGTATTTACAGTTTTTACTTGGATCAGACTGTACAAGTATGCTGACTGAACAGGACTTTATTAAGCAATCCTCCTGTTTTGTTTTCAGGGGAACAATAGAATTAAGAATATAGATCTGGAATACAGCTGCCTGGATCTCAATCCTGACTTTGCCACTTACCTGCTGCATGACCTTGGGCAAAACAATAAACTCTTCTGTGTCTTAATGGACTGGTTTATAAAATGGGAGTGATTATAGCACCCAGCTTACAGATTTATGACAAGTCCATCTGGGTGAGATTCTCAGAGCTGTGCTTGGCATAGAGTAAGCAAAATACTAGTGTCAGTTACTATTATCTTTTCTATTTTAAGTCACAGTTTTGGTTTTTCATTTCTTTACAAGTTATTGAAATGTCCTGCTTCACATGTAAAGAAGGAAAAAAACACAAACATATATTTTAACGCACGTCTTAATGGACGGAATGCTAAATAGAGAACATATTCCAAGCAGCACTTTCGTTATAAAAGGAAGGACAAAGAAAAAGAGTCTACAGTCCTAGAAGGACCCTCAATCTCAGCCAACTGATCAACCGGCTTGTCCCGTTGAACCTGAGAGAGCAGCAAAAGTCACCGGAGTGTTCAGGGCAATTTCATTGCTTCCATTTAGTGGGATAGAGGTTGACCAACTAGTAGCTGATGGCAAAATGTTAGTCAAACTGAGACTTGACTAACAGACTGATCATCATCATGTAACAAGAAAAACGAGCAAGACATTTGAGTGGCAAGGTTGTGTGGGTGGGAGGTTTGTTGTTGAGGTCACTGATGTTCTAACTTTATTGCACTATTATTTCAGTCAAGGAAAAGAGCGCTGTGACAAGCCAAGACAGAGTTCTGAAACAATACATACTTACCGTTCTTTTCTCTCTCTTACTTTCTCTGTTTCTCTCTTTCTTCCCTCCTTCCTTCCTTCCCTCTCGCCCCCCCCCTCCCCGTCCTTCACCGCTTTGTTCCTCCTTTCTCTTGTTATTTTTCTTTATCATGGGAAGTCAGCTCTCCTATGTTGCTGATGGCCACTGAAATGACCTTGGTGACCCATGTATTGTAGGCAGCCCCCAAACTCTAGGCTGCTATCTGCCAAAGCATGAAAGAGACATTCCTGTCGGTGCTGAATGTGAAAAACGTATGGTGGATAAATTGTCGGAACACATTAAACCAGGGTTAGTAACAGGCATCGAATTGTGCAGAGAGTTTGGGCTAAAATGGCTAGACATAACAAAGGAAATTTTTTTTAAAAAAATGACAGGTCGAACGTAGCCTTCACTTCTTCATTAACTTTGTTTTTGCAAATCTGTGCTGACTTGTTAGAACTACCAGTACTGTAATAAGGGAATGGTACACAAAGAAAAACAGAGCATAATTATTCAGCTCAGAGATTTCTTAAATACCCCATGCTTCATTCTTCAGATAGAAGTCAGCAAATTCAGCCCCAAACATTTCTACCGGGAAGGCAAACAAACTAAACAAACTAAAAACTCAACAAAAGAATGAAAAAACACCTTTTAATATTTGTTTCTCTTGCCACTTCCTCTATGATGATGACCTCATCTGCCAAGCTTTTCACTGGCTAGAGAGTATTTTAAGTGAATTAAGGAGAGTTAGGAACAATGAGATGTTGGGTAAATTCTTAACGTCAGAAATACTGTCCCACCTCCAAAATCCCTCAGATCTTCAACTGCTGACAAGCTATGGTTTGTTTTGCGCAGCCATCTCAGGAACCTGTGATCTCACTTTTCTCAGAATCCTGCAGGAGGTATTTATATTAGTTACACCTAAGTCGTACACCTTTAAGGTGTACTTTGAGTATACCACTTAAGTTGTACCAAAAAAGTGTGTCACTTTTGTGTTGGTGAAGACTTTCTCTTGTTTAAATATCATCTACTCATGAAGACTATAAACTCCTTGAAGGTGGTAACTTACACTGATTTTATTCTCCCAGCAATCCTCTGCTCACATTGATTAGTCCTCAATGGACGTCTGATGCTTGAGTGATGGAACACTTAGACCGGCTTTTTCATGTGGGCTTACACTCGGGATGGATTTCTCTTTTCCAGGGGCTGCTGGTTGCCACTTTCTGGACTTTCCTGCTCTCCACAAAAAGAGGACGAGATGCTGGGTCTGATTCAAAACTCCCCTGCCCTGGAGGTGTGAGATACGGGGTCTGACTCAGCCTTCTCTTGTCCTAGTGATGTGATGTCTCCATACTCAGCACTGTTTATAGTTGGAGCCATTCCTAGTTTGTTTCACTTGGGAGTCCAGGAGAAATTACACTTTTGCCTATAAATTCTCACTGGGTTTTACGACATCACCTGGCTCACACTGGTAGCCTGGTTAGGGTGGGGATTTGTAGGCGTGAGCTGATGAAGACTAAGCTCCTTGGCCTCTGTCTCTTCCCACTCTCCTGCAGCCTAATCCGGGGTAAATGAGACAGAGGCAGATGTAGCTGGAGGGTTAAACCTTATTTTCACAATGAGGCCCTCTGGAGGTCTCCAAGTGTTCTCTCCATCTAGAGGGAAAGAAAAAAAGTGGAGAGGCAGCTACATCTCCTTTTTATCTCCCTTTGGAAACAGAATTAAGATGCTGCCATTGACTTCAACCTATGAACATCATCCGGACAATTTTCCAGACTCTAGCTTTTCATTTTAAAGCCAGACTATGAGTGTGAATGTGAAATCAAACACAGAGGTAACAAATAAGCAAACAGACAGGGTTGACTTTATCACTGAGCATTCAGGTCACCTGCTAACCATTCCAGGTATCTGATTCCAAAGCAAACATATCATCTAGCTATTAGGATCCTCTAGAGGCATTTAAGCTGAGTGAAAGGGCAAGCAAAGATCTGTGGCATGATTGCCACTGAAGTCAAAGTCACTAAAATTTCTGGAGGTGGAAATTACATTTTGTTACTTTCATGTTCAATTATTCATCATGGTTTTTCCCTTGTGCAGTTTTACAAAAATGACAATTATTTAATTGGATATACAGATAAAACTAACAATTACAGTCATTACTCTTCTCTCTGTGATGGCTTCTGGGTCTTTCTGGATTATTCACCAGCCTCACTGATCCTACAACCTTGTCCAACACCTGTGGGCATGTGCAAGTCAGCCAACTGTGCCTCAATTTCTTTGTAATAAGGTGATATGAAGCCACTGATTTATTAAATATTATTATCTTCTTGGTACAGAGTTTTACCATGGTTAGAGGTAGTAGCAATTTATTAAGAATATTCTGGGGAAAATATCTAAAATAGTAATTGCATGATGCAACAAAAGCTTGCTCATCTTCACTCCGCTGCTTCAACTGTAGACATGCTTGGTGGAGACATGGGATGGGAAAGGACCTGTGACCTATAAGAAATATTACATTGGAACTTATATTACACAGAGTTTGAACAAACTGGCCCAACTGAACTAATGCTTCCCCTCCTCACCCCCCCCCCACCCCCCACACCACTTGCTTGTTTTTTAAACTAGTACCCAGGCAGCCTGGATGACTTCATATTCTCAATAAAAGATCAGCTATTAATCATTGAGGTATATGGGGAAGTTGGGAGCAGTTTTATTAATCAAAAGGTGAAACTAAAATAATTTTCAGGTTGCTCTACTTACTGACATTTCTTGACTTCAAAATGAATATTATTTTCAATACAGAAGTAAAAAGAGAAAGCATTATGTTTTTCTGACTGCATGAATCTGTCTTACTCAAAGCGAGTTACCAGCTTTTATCTTTAGAAGTTATGTTCTTGAATGTCTCCACAGATGCCTACATGAATGTCTGCATGAAGACACACTTTACTTTGGTTCACATCTTTATGATGTGTTAAATTCACTGCAGTGGAGTAGACTCTGATAAAATGCTGAGGAGCTCCTGGATAATTAGCTATCTCCGGGTGATTGAATAACTTTTCTCTTTCATTTCACATTATTGAACAATTTTTTGACTGCTATGTTTCACAGTTTTGACCTTGTCTACTTCCCTAATGCTTTGGAGACTGTTAATAAAATTTTTTTAGGTATGTGTGTTTGTGCCTGTTCAAATCGGACACCAGCTACTGGTTATCTAAACTTACACACCAGAGCTCAGAAAGTTTCTAAGGAAAGAGATCACCATGTTTTGGGGGCTTTATGGTACAGATTGCTCTCTCTATTCTTCTTGGGCATTTAGTTTGTCAATATGTAATCTAGGCAGGTTAAGCTGGGTTTCCCAAACTTGTCTGACATAAGCATCACTTGGGAAACTTTAAAAAATGCCCATATTTAGGAGTTTTCTTTAGAGAGTTTGATTCCATTGGTCCAGGGTTGTGCTCAGGGACATGTGTTTTTGATGAGTTGTCCTAGGAGGTTCTTAGGCTTAAGCAGGTTTGAAAACAGTGCTACTGAATAAAGACCAGGGTTCCTACATTTTCAGAAATGAGAGAGTCATGCAGAATTTAGATGATTAATTGAGTTAACTTAAAATAATGTTAAATAAAAAATTAAACATTCTACACGTGCATTTTAAAATTGGAAAAAAATTATCTCCTCATGGTCAATGCAAAACCATACATTTTTAAAGTGAAAGTCAGTCATGTCTGACTCTTTGAGACCCCATGGACTATAGTACATGGAAATTTCTAGGCCAGAATACTGGTGTGGGTAACCTGTCTCTTCCCCAGGGGATCTTCCCATCCCAGGGATTGAACCCAGGTCTCCCACATTGCAGGAGGATTCTTTACCAGCTAGGCCACAGAGGAAGCCTAAGAATACTGGAGTGGGTAGCCTATCCCTTCTCCAGAGGATCTTCCTGACCCAGGAATCAAACTGCTGTCTCCTGCATTGCAGGTGGATTCTCTACCAACTGAGCTATCCAGACGCCCACTTCTAAGAAGGATAATTGACAGCATCAGAAACTCTACAACTAAGCAAATTTGATTCTCCCTACAGCTTCCTAGCAGTGGTAAAGATTCTGCCTACCGATATGTGAGATACAAGAGACACGGGTTCGATCCCTGGGTTGGGAAGATCTCCTGGAGGAGAAAATAGTAGGGCATGGCAACCCACTCCAGTATTCTTGCCTGGAGAATCCCATGGATGGAGAAGTCTGGCAGACTATATAGTTCAGGCAGTCACAAAGAGTCAGACATGACTGAGCAACTCATCACACACAGCGCAGTTACTGTAGATGAAATAGTACCAGATTGGAGGTTAAAATGACCAATTTCACTCAGTCTTTTGCCTCCTGGTCCAGAAGATAGCTCAGTTGGTAAAGAATCTGCCTGCAATGCAGGAGATCCTGGTTTGACTCCTGGGTCGGGAAGATCCGCTGGAGAAGGGATAGGCTACCCCTTCCAGTACTCTTGGGCTTCCTTTGTGGCTCAGCTGGTAAAGAATCCTGCAATGTGGGAGACCTGGGTTCGATCCCTGGGTTGGGAAGATCCCCTGGAGAAGGGAAAGGCTTCCCACTCCAGTATTCTGGCCTAGAGAATTCCATGGACTGTATAGTCCATGGAGTTGCAAAGAGTCAGACAGGACTGAGCGACTTTCACTTCACCAGACACATGGGCAGAAACAGACTCAGTGGTCACTTTAAGTTTCATTTGGTAGCACTGATGCTTCTTTTATCAGCGAGACCATGGACGCTGTCTGGGAAGTGTGTTTGCAGAGTGTTTAATCCCTCATGAAAATCTAGAATTACTATAGCACAGGGTAGACGTGGCTCCGCCTCGTTGGGTGACTTCATGAATATTGAACGGCTGTTTGTCCCTCCTTAGCGCTCTATTGTGAAATCATGGCCAAGCTTGTTTTTCTTGCCTGAGTTCACCACAGCCAAGCCCAGGTGGAGAGAAGACTAAAGCAACTTCTTTAAAACACCCAGAAAAAAGGTGACTGGCTGTTTTCGTCTCAATTTTCACAATTTTATGAGTCTTTAATAGGCATTTTCTCAGAGCTTGGCAGTTTCTACATGTTTTAAAATCATTTTTACTAGCGACTTCCAAAACACACCCGTGTGAGAAGTCTGTGCTCGTAGCCATGTTTTTACAGGAGGTCTGTAACCCAGAGCACAAAGCGGAGAGACAGGGTTTCACTTTCCTCCTGGCTTTAAACCACAGGGAGAAAATGGGAGGCCTTGCCTGTTTCTTCATGTTTGGGGTTATATAAGTTGTCGAAGAGTTGTTGCCTCAGAAATACGGTGGGGGGTCAGCCTGGGAAAATAAATTCTCCAAGTTATAAGAATGATTGTGTGGCTTCAAAAAAACAAAATGAAACAACAACAAACTTTAAAAAACTTTTAGAAATGACTATGGAATGATAGTTGCTGAGAATAAATTCAGCACTGGGATTTTTCTATGCGGGCACATGACAAATTACAATAATGATATAATGATTTGTGTACCTCTTTTCTTTACATGGAAGGTATTTCATTTACTGAAATACTGTAAGCTCATGATTACGATCTAAGACTTTTCATTAGTAACTTTCTGATTCTTCAACCGACTTCTAGAAGCAGTTCCTTACCTTTGGCCTGCCAAAACACTCACAAAAATTAATTATCGCAATTTCAAATGAGTTTCGAATATGTCATTATTTAACCCTTCTCTAACTGAATAATGCCCTCTAATCACTTAATCACATCATTTATTGGGCATTTGAAAACTTGAGTTTAAAGCCCTAATAACTCCGTTTACTCCTTACTCATTTTTACAGCACTTCAGATACATAACCATGAGGAAATGAAGCTATTAACACCAAATTAATAAAGAATAGACTCGTATAAAGTAGCTTCTCTACTAAAATTTATAAGCTTATAAAATCATAGACTTTCTCCCTGCTCCAATCAATATTAAATTAATTGATACCAGTTCTTTGCTCATTAAACAGTGTTTTCAAGAAGAAGCCATATTTTGACAAGGAGAGGGGAAGACTCAAGTTACATAAAGATTTGCTAAATTATTTTTATTATCCTGCATATGTGTTTTTACTTTATTTTTTTGTGTGTGATTTTTTAAAAATAAAATTGTAGTGTTATTTTGTGACATTTAGTGTTTTTATTCCTGTCTTAGTTGGACTGAATTTAAAGTTTTTCCTTCTGCGTCACCTTTTATGTATAAGGTTATAAAACACAGATGGGAGCCAATGGGAGCCCAAGTCAGTGAAAAATCTCTAATATGTGGAATGAATAAAAATGGAAAATATTTATTTATGCTTAATAACTTGTTAATTGAGGGAACTCATTTTCTTTATCAAAGCAAGAATAAAAATTCATATTTAGAAAAATGTACTTTTTCTGAGTGCAAGGATGAAAAGCAAGAAAACATCTATTTTTTGAGAAATATAAAATTGCATGCAGGCATCTGTATTTTTATATAAAGGTAAACTAAATGACAAAATCAGGTAACAAGTTTTTGAATTTTTCAATGCAACCACACATAATGTCAGGCATATTAGTATATGCTTATTTACTCTACGATGATAACATTTTTACTTTACACATTATAAAAATCTTTTATATTTGTCTCAAATTATGTATTTCAAATGATGCAATAAAAAAGTCTACATTTTAATAATTATTCACTTTTGAACACTTTTGGGGGTAAGAGCATGAGATAAGATCATTAGGTCCAAAGAAACATGAATAAACTAAAATTTCTTAAGTGGAGTTTGGTGAGGCTTTCCAAAATTAATTAGGGATGGAGTCCTTCTATGATGAGTTTTAGATCCAGGATGATGCACTGAAATGAATTGCTCTTTGTTGTCTACCTCTCTTTAAATTAGTTCTGATCATCACCATCATTACTGCAAAAGAGAGATTCTTAAGACAACGTCTTCTTACAGAACTTTCCGTGTACTTCAGGGGATGCGCCTGAGGGCCGGTGACCTATCTAGCGCTAAGACCTCTTCAGGTCAGAGTGCCCTGGGTTCTGACAGGTTTTTGACACATGACTCTTGGTTTAGGTCTGACTATTTTTCAATTTCTTCTCCGGCATAACTCTGGAACTTTCAACAGTAAACATTCAAATAAGGACACTTTTTCTTTCTGTCCAGCTGAGTAAGAGAAAGGAATGCTGAAGCAAACTACCTTGTACGAAATGCGTGATTTCAACTGCAGCTGGGCCTGGCTCTCATAGGAAATGTCTAAGCTCTTCATTGCATAGTGAGGTGAAGGATTTTAGCTCTAAAGTAGAGATTTCTCCCAGTTATCATGGGATCTGATAGTTTAATGTGTCCTATGAGAAAGACAATGATAAAGAAACAATTAGGCATCGTTGTAACCAACTTTACTACACTTGCCCATAGAAACCCTACTTATGTTTTTCAGTATCTTGGAAACTCAGGTCCAGTCTGTGAGAGTCAATTTCTCAGGCAGGTCTTTTGAGTGAATGGTCATTTCCCAAGGCAAAAAGGTCGGGCTTGGAGAGGTAATTAACCTGTAGTCATAAGCCTGATGGCATGAATCCGAAACGTGAAGCACATCACAGTCAGGGACAGCAGTGATTCAAGGCATCGGCATCCACGCATCGGCCTGGACAGAAACACACTGAACCCTTCCGAAAATTCACTCTCAAGGCATGCACATGCAAACAAAGAGAAACCCAAGACTCACAATTCATTTGAATTCACAAGCGAACATTTTCAGGATGAATGTTGCTTTCACGTCGTCTTACTGATGCAGAGGGAAGCCAAACCTGTTTTTAATTGCAAAGCCAAATGGTTTATGCGTGGGCTCTGCCATGCTTGTGGGAACATGTTGCTTTTATAGCCCCCTCCCCCTCTGTGAGCACGAGACCAGGCTTGCCGGCCCTGTGTTTGAGCATGGTCTCATTGAAAAGGAGAAGCCTTGCAGGTATTTTGCAAGGGGTGGTGGTGGGGGTCGTCAATCTGTCAGAGATGTCACTGTAAGTGGATGTACCTGCCTATCTGTTACCACTTGCTAATTATGGATTTGGGTGATAATTGCCATAAATCTTGCCACAAAATGTGCCATAAAACGCATTTTCTGGGGGCAGAGGGTGATGTGTGGAGAGGGATGAAGTGCTTGGGATCAAGAGATCACAAAGCCTGGGCTGGTTCCCTGTTTCATATGCCGATGAATACACATATTGTTGCAAGTGTCATGTTGCTTCAGGCAACATAGCTGGCATTCCATTATAGGAATGGTGAGTGTACACAGAACAGACTCTGCCGAGAAGTTCTCTTCATGTGCCCAAAAGGGCCCTCAGGAGTACCCTGTCCTCAGAATTTTCCTGGAGAGGACTAAGCAACCAAATAAATGACTAATAAAATAAGGAGCTTCTTTGTGCTTGTTAGGAGCAGAGCAATCATGGAGAAGTGGCATCCTGGAAAACATTTTTGAGATGGGTCTTAAATATTTGTTGTCCCAGAGATGACTTACAGATAAGGAAAACAAAAGCCCTAAAAGAAGGCCCATGATTGAAGTCGATGCTCTTCTGTGAAGAGGCTGCAATAAAACAAGGTGGAACCTAAAATTAGCATCTGCTTCTGTGTCCAGTTCTGGAAGTTACTGCCACCACCAGTTACTGACTCATTACTGGTCCCTGTCGCCTTATCTGTTTCCAATCTCTGTATGTCAGCTCTTAGGAACGTGTGTGCATGCACACACACACACACACACACACACACACATACAGCTTGAAATATTAATCTCACAGTTTGCAGTGTGAATCCAAATGTTGTGTGTAAGAAGCCCATTCTCCCCTTGCTGAAATAAATTGGTACCTTGGGCTGATATTCTATGAAAGGTTGAGTTTTCTTAAGGGCAGGACATGGACTTAATATCCTTCTGTCCTCATAGCAGGTGCTGAATAAATATTGAGGAATAAATAATCCCTCCCCAAAATGCCTTCCTCTGAGAAGTAGAATTTCAAGAGACCAGGAACATCTGGCCACCAGAGGCTCAGGTATGTTCCTTGACAGTGATGCTTACGGCTCCTTAGTGTAATTAAGCAAGCAGCTCTTGGCCTGAGAGAAGACCAGAAACATAGAATAAAAAATGCAATAAATAAATAAATGAATCGGGGAAGGACTAGGGAAGGGATAGTTAGGGAGTTTGGGATGGACATGTATGCACAGCTGTATTTAAAATGGATAACCAACAAGAACTTACTATATAGCATAGGGAATTCTGCTCAATGTTATGTGGCAGCCTGAATGGGAGGAGAGTTTGGGGGAGAATGGATACACGCAGATGTATGGCCAAATCCCTTTGCCGTCCACCTGAAACTATCACAATATTATGAACCAACTATCTGTTTCTTAGGTAGGATCAGATTGCCCTGCATTTAGAGCAACAGGATAAGGAAAAGACTATTAAATAGTGCTCTCCTCTGCAATCAGGGATGAGGGGAGGATGGATTTTACCATATATGTGCAGGAGATGCATGCAGGTGGGTGAGGAGGTGGGTATTGGGAGAACAAGGTGTAATTAACGATGTTGGTGATCAGGTGCCATCCACAAGACACCGTGTTCAGGGTCTGGACGGGACAGGATGAATGACAGATGATCATCATCCAAGAGCTACTCAACGGTCCAGTGAGGAAGGGAAAATGCAGGCACAGAGTCAGCATGGAGTAAGAAATGATGTAGTGAAGCCCACTTTGGACTCTGGGAACACAAGGAAGGTAATCTAACCTAGCCAATGGGACAGAGGCTTAGGAAATGAAGGAACAGGTGTGATGGGTCCAGTTGCTTTAAAGCAGTAGGAGGATAATCAGTCTCATTTTCCCAAACATCCCAAGAGTTCCCAAATCTCAGTGTGACTCAAGACACGTGGGGATGAACCCCAATAAAGAAGGGGTGCCTCAGAAACCCTCTTGCTCTCAGGCACATGGACACTGTCAACTAGGGCCAGCTACTGAGCAGAACCAGTGCAAAATAAAAATGAAGGGCCTCCTGTTCAAAAAACAGGAGAAAAGTGCCATGAATGACACTAACATATAAAGCCATTTTCTTTCTTCTACAGATTGACTCTCTCAACTGGTTTTCTTGTTGTTTGCTACTTAATGTCACTCCAGGTAAAGAATACGTAAAACTTAAACAATTAGTATGGATTTTGCCATTCATCTTTATACTGCGTTTTCAATGCAAATATAAGAGAATTTTATAATTTTTTTAATTTTATTTTTTAATTTTGCTAACAAAGGCCCATATAGTCAAACCTATGGTTTTTCCAGTAGTCATGTATGGCATTGAGGGTTGGACCATAAAGAAGGCTGAGCGCTGAAGAATTGATGCTTTCAAACTGGTGCTGGAGAAGACTCTTGAGAGTCTCTTGAACGTCAAGGAGATCAAACCAGTCAATCCTCAAGGAAATCAATCCTTGAATTCATTGTAAGGACTGATGCTAAAGCTGAAGCTCCAGTATTTTGGCCACCTGATGTGAAGAACTGACTCACTGGAAAAGACCCTGATGCTGGGGAAGATTGAAGGCAAAAGGAGAAAGAGGTGGCAGAGGATGAGATGGTTAGATAGCATCACCAACTCAGTGGACATGAGTTTGAGCAAAATCGGGGAGATAGTGAGGGACAGGGGAGTCTGGTGTGCTGCAGTCCATGCGGTCGCAGAGGGTCAGGTATGACTTAGTGACTGAACAACAACAAATAGGAATGAATTTGACTAGTATGCACAAAATTATATAATGAGTATTTCATTGCTCTTATAAGCATATATAGTTTATTCCTAACAGAAGAGTAGAAGTGCTGCACAAAACTAGCTGAACTGTTTCTATTTTACTTCTTGATTCATGCACATTCAAGCAACTTGCTTACCTTGTACTCTGAGTATCTCTGAATTCCATACATCATGGGTCACAAAATTGATACATGGATGAGGTAACAAATGTTGGAGGATACTCATTGTGTGTGTCTCCTCTGCTCACACATATTCTCCATCATCTCACTGGATGCCACTTACAAAACCCCCTTTCCAAGGAACAATTATTTTTTTATTTTTTTTTCTCTGTTCATTTTTTTTTTTTTTATTAGTTGGAGGCTAATTACTTCACAACATTTCAGTGGGTTTTGCCATACATTGATATGAATCAGCCATAGAGTTACACGTATTCCCCATCCCGATCCCCCCTCCCACCTCCCTCTCCACCTGATTCCTCTGGGTCTTTCCAGTGCACCAGGCCCGAGCACTTGTCTCATGCATCCCACCTGGGCTGGTGATCTGTTTCACCATAGATAATATACATGGTGTTCTTTCGAAACATCCCACCCTCACCTTCTCCCACAGAGTTCAAAAGTCTGTTCTGTACTTCTGTGTCTCTTTTTCTGTTTTGCATGTAGGGTTATCGTTACCATCTTTCTAAATCCAAGGAACAATTATTAATATGAAGTTTTTGAGAGGGTGACAGCAGAGCCTGTAATCAAGCAGAGGGTCCTTCTGAGCGTGAGGTCTGCGGTGATGGTACAGGTTTGCAAGTCCACAATCCTAGCCTTGCTGTCATACAATTCCATCTTGGACAACAAAATGAGGCCAAAAGATCAGATAGGAATTCTCTGCTCTTTGACTCTTTAGGCTGAGAGATCAACCATCCTTTATCTTGCAAAAATCCAAACCAAGAATACAAACTGACAATTCAAAAAGAAGGATAATCATTGACCAACACTTATTAAGATGGACTTGGACAGGAGACCAGCTGGGTGTGCACACAGAGGTTTGATCCTCCTGTCCATCCTCTTGGTTTTCTGCACTGATGGCTTGTATTTCCTCGCTGATAACAACAGGGTAAGAATGAAGTCTCCTGTCTTTCTTTTCTGAGAACTTAGAGGATAAGATGAGGACTCTGGGGAATGGTGGAGAGGGAGCATCTAGGAATATGCCCCACTGCTTTCTTTTTCTCAAAATCAACATGCTTGCATAAGTTGATCTTCCCGGGCCAGATTTCCAACCACAGGTACTGTCCCAGGCAACTTTTGGTTCAGTTTCCTCCTGGTCAATCATTCTCTTTAATTTCACTTCCTAGGATACTATATGCATTTTCCTGAACTCTCTGGTGCTCAAATCTCAGTTGAATTATCCTTGGAAACCTCACATGTTTATACATGTTGCTTATTCTCCTCTAATGAATTAGAGTTTAGCCAATAATTCCAGATCACTAACTTGGTTTACACAACTCCTCAGGCCCTGTCTGAGCTCTCAACCACCTCAAAGACTCGCTTGCTCAGACTTTACCAGCCATGGGTTTTCATCTCATCTAGCTGAGTGACAGGGAGACGCTTCTTGTCCACACCTTCAGATTTATATTAAGAGTATGTGAAGATCAAATTTATTATAAATGCATATTTAAAACTTACAAGCAGCTTCATGAGAGTGCTAGTTACAACCTTTATATTCAATATATATCAATGGTTATGAAAAATGCTATGTTATAGTAGAATTCTCTCTTAGGAAGCAAAGGTCTGGGTTTACATACAGTTTAACCAACATTCAGTTAGGTGACCTTTGTGTTGGTGATGAATCCTAGTCTCCTCACCAGTGAAACGGGAAGAATAATATTACTTCTAATACCTTTATAGAGAGAGTGTGACAGCTCATTAGTCTTAAATATTATATGTGGAGGAAATGTTGCAACTGACCAACAAGTAAGCCTATCACAGTACTATTATGATCAACTACTGTAACCTCTATATCGTTAATGCAGTTGTTGTTTAGTCGTGTCTGACCCTTATGACCCCATGGATTGTAGCCCACCAGGCTCCTCTGTCCATGGGATTTCCCAAACAAGAATACTGGAGCAGGTTACTGTTTCCTACTCCAAGCGATCTTCCCAACCCAGGAATCGAACCCAAGTCTCCTGCATTGGCAGGCAGTGTTTTTACAGCTCAGCCACAAGGGAAGCCTGCAATCTCTGTATACAAAGCATATTGAAGATCTGATTGAATTTACACCCACCAACCCCTTTTTTTCCTGCCATTCTACTATCAGAGATACTGATCAGATATCTAGCTTTAAAAATATTTCCAGAGTGTACTTTCTCAATAAAACCTCAATTCTCTCTTTCGTGTCTTATATGTTCTATCAGTACCTGAAATATTTACTTCTGGAGTCTTGCTCAATTGTTTCAAGGAAGAAAGAGGCCTATAAATGGATTCCGAAGTTATCTTAAACAAAATCTAACTTGTTCTTCTTTACATAATACAAATTCCATTTAGTTGTTAGTTCGTTCCAGAAGGGACGTTTAATCTAATTGGCCATTTTAGAGTTAAGATTCTTTACCCAGAGAGGAGAGCAGACCTCTCCTTATCTCTAGGACATGAGTTTGCATAAAAATAGTGGTGCAGCTGTTGGGAGGACTTTTGAGCTCCCATAGCATCTCATTCAGACAGAAAGACCACCAGAAGACAGGAAGTGGGGCTACTCAGGAAATCAGCTCATGTTCAAGATTTTGGAAACTTCAGTCTCAGAGAAACTTGTAGCAAGGCAAGGAAGATCTTAACTGTCTTCCCTCTTAGGTTTTTAAAGGTTTTTTAAAGCTATTCTTGTGAGGGATATTGGAAGCAAGTGGATACTTACATCAACTCTGAGAATGTGTCAAATCCTTTTAATTTTATTTTTTTAAGCAAAGTAATTTTTTTTAAAAGAGGAGGTGATAGGGAAGAATAAAGAGCAAGACTCACCAAATTCAATAAATAGCACAGGGAACAATACTCAATAAAAAGAAGATAATTTCAATTTATATGCACTGAACAGGAATTTGGGGACAAGGTGTGAAGGTCATCTGTCCTCTAAACTTATGGCTGAATAACATTCCATTGTGTATATATATATATATATATACACACACATATATGTATATATATCTAATCACAGTTTCTTTATCCTGTCAACCATGGACACTTAGACTGTATCCTTATCTTGGCTGTTGTAAATAGTGCTGCTGTGAACACAGAAGAAGTGCAGATATCTTTTCAAGTTAGCGTTTTTGTATACTTTGGATATATCACCAGAAGTGGAATTGCTGGATCATAGGGTAGTTCTATTGTTAATTTTTTTGAGGAACCGCTATACTGTGTCTCAAAATGACTGCATGAACTCACATCCCCACCAACAAAATGTATGAGGGTTCCCCTTTCTCCATGTCCACACCAATATTTGTTATTGCTTGTTTTTTTTGATGTTCAGTTTAGTTACTTAGTCCAGTCATGTCCGACTCTTTGTGATCCCATGGACAGCAGCATGCCAGGCTTCCCTGTCCATCACCAACTCCTGGACCTTGCTCAAACTCATGTCCATCGAGTCCATGATGCCATCCAACCATCTCATCCTCTGTGGTCCCCTTCTCCTGCTTCAACTTTTCCAACATCAGGGTCTTTTCCAATGAGTCAGTTCTTCGCATCAGGTGGCCAAAGTACTGGAACTTTAGCTTCAGCATCAGTCCTTCCAATGAATATTCAGGACTGATTTCCTTTAGGATGGACTGGTTGGATCTCCTTGCTGTCCAAGGGACTCTCAAGAGTCTTCTCCAACACCACAGTTCAAAAGCATCAATTCTTCAGTGTTCAACTTTCTTTATAGTCCAACTCTCACATCCATACATGACTACTGAAAGACCTTTGTTGGCAAAGTAATGTCTCTGCTTTTTAATATGCTGTCTGGGTTGATCATAGCTTTTCTTCCAAGGAGCAAGCATCTTTAAATTTCATGGCTGCAGTCACCATCTGCAGTGATTTTGGAGCCCATGATGATGGTGGCTGGCTAATTCTTATCTGAATCCACACATTCCATTCCTAACTATTCTATTTTCTGTTCATCCTTTTCAATTTTACCCCTCTATCAAGTCTGTTCTCTCAGCCATCACTTTACAGGACCCACTCCCAAACCTATTGAAATTGCTCTTAAAAACAAAAATCACCTTATCTCTAAATGCTGTTCCCAAACTTATTACCATGAGTTTCCACTCCCTGTATCTCATTTACCTGTACCTTCCAGATATCAAGTAAGGGACGAAAACATGGATGAGAACAGTTGGTCAGATAGCATGAGACAGAACAAGGAGACGGATGGTTGGGATGAAATGATCATTTCAACAGCTGAGGAATCTGAGAAAATGAATAGAAAATGGAACCAGCAGTCCATGGAGACACAGAACAAACAGATTATAGAAGCAGACATCAGGGTACCAATTAGCAGAGATTTCACCTGGGAAAGCGACTTAGGCAGAAGTGGTGATGGTGGTCAGGTTATAATCCCTGTGGTTACTATGCTACATTTGGAACTATAACTCATATGCAAAGAAATCAGTTTAGTTTGGAGACAGGTCACTCACAAAGTATTTGTTTGCTGATCCATGTATTTAATGCCAAGTAATTCTATGCAGAAACATTCTTTTCCCTCCAAGTATATTTGCAGCAGTTCCTGCGTAAACATATTCTTTATTACATACACGCCTAAATTTATAATTTTGCCTTTCATTTTACTATAAGAATTTCAAATGGTCCCAAGCCCATGACAAGGCGGGTTGCCAATACTGTTTGCTCTCCTGGGTTAATGTTAAGCCACTGGTGAATGCTTTCTAGATGCCTCTGTCCAGTCAGCTGTGCACCCCCTGAATAGCTGTGTGGCTGAGATTAGATCTCCCCAGTCTGTTGATGAGAATGTCAGGTAGGACAGAATCAAAGGCTTACAGAAGTCTAGAGAGATTACATCTATTGCATCCTTTTTATCTACAAGGCCTGTCACTCTATCATAGAAGGAAATTAAATTGGTTTGGCATGATTTGTTCCTCTAAAAGCCATGGTGGTTGCTACCCAGTCCGTTACGTTCTCCTAGGTGATTGCAAATTGATCATTTTGATGATTTATCTTAGTAACTTCTTTGGCACTGTGTTTTAGGCTAACCGGTATTTCTTTTTCCTTCTTTTAAAGATGGACATTGCATTTACCTTTTTCTCTTCTTTAAGTCTTTCCCTTGATATGTATACATTAAAAAAAAAATCATGTCTGGTTGAGGTCTGACTACATATTCTAAATAATGGGTTCATACATTGTTACACTCTGTCATTTGTGTTATTTTTACCAATTGACTGTTAATTCAGTGCATATTAATTTATTCCATCTATCACTCTATTGAGTCACTTACTCAATGACTGTTGAGAATTTAGGACCTGAGAAAGCAATAAATATGTCGACAATGAATTCATAAGCCTCTATGAGAAATTTACAGTCAAGTGCAGGAGACATATGGATAAAGAGATGATTATAATGCAGTGCTCGAAGCACTGTAATAAGGGTGAGTAAGACGGAACACCTACAATAGGCATTTGCTCCAATAAATCAGGGAGTCCTCCCAGAGGAGGTGACATCTAAACTGAGTTCTCATGTCTGAGCAGGAATTCGTAGGTGTTAGGGCAAGTGATGGGAAGAGAAAGTGTAGGACAGAGAGAAAGAGATTCTAGACAGAGGGCATCGAAGTTACAAAGATAAAGATATGAAGGACTTCCCTGGTGGTCCAGTGTTAAGACTTCACCTTCCAATGCAGGAGGCACAGGTTCAGTCCTTGGTTGGGGAGCTAGTATCCAATATGCCTCAAGGTCAAAAAACCAAAAGATAAAACAGAAGCAGTATTGTAACAAATTCAGTAAAGACTTTAAAAATTGTCCACATCAAAATATCTTTAAAAAAAATGACAAAAGTCAATTAAAAAAAAAAAAACAGATAAGGCTGTGAGGATGTAGTGAGTTTGTGGAATCATGGTTGACAGTTCAGGGGGATGGGAATATAGACTTTCTGCTTTTAGGCCCTGGGGAGGCAGGTTGATGATGGAGCTGAGGAGTGTGGTGCTGACAGACCTAAAGATCTTGAAAGACAACAAAGTCAGCGTGGGATTCTTCCTGAGTACAGAGGAGGGTATTCAAGCCTCGTTCAGCTAATTTTTAAATGAGTGCCTATTGTTTTAATAATATGATGGCCTTAAGTACCAGAAGGAGATAGAAAAAAAAAATTAGGGTATAATCTCACTTCTAAAGTACATTGCAAACTACTCACAGAGTGAAGACTTTTAGACACAAAACAATTAAAATACAATATAAGTCACTTAGGGAAGGGCTCAATGGGTGTCTCAGAGAAGAGTTATAGGGACTTCTGAATGAGCAGTCTTGAGTTAGGATTGACCTATTTTATTTAAATTAAGATAAAGTAAGAAGTATCTCTGACTTCAATTATTTGGAAAGTTTCCAAACAGCACATGTTCAAAATATAAATGATTCCTGTGTTCCTAGATTGTTCACTCCCAGCTGCAGGTTTGGTTTCCCAGTATTCTTTGTCCCCACTGCCATAGCAACAACTAAAAAAAACAAAAAAGACAAAGGAAAATGCAAAAAGGGTTACTTTTTCTTTTGATAATGAAAAATAGTTCAAACCAACCCCTGTGCTAGCCTGGAAAAAGTTTTAAAAGTCTGCTTGAAAGCAGTGGAGAGAGGAATAAGAGATGAATGACTGATTTAGGATTTGAGAGAAGATGAAAATTTAGGGTAAGAATCTCAGTATCAGTTTTTTGTTTTTTTTTAACCCTACTGTTTTTCCTTCTTTCTCTCCCAGATATCAAGAGAGCAAGTAGCACTTCTGACAGTGTTGTGAGGCTAAGAAACATGTATTGATGAGCAGGACTTACTCAAGCTACAGACACCTGTGAACAACTCTTACTCTAGTGAAGACCCTGAGGGTTGCATCCTGGAAATGTGGATGAATCCAAAGTAGCTTCGACACTCAGAGGAGCTCAGCTTTGTACCAGCTCAGTCCACAGTGTGCTTCCCAGGGGACACTAGTGGTAAAGCATGCGCCTGCCAATGCAGGAGATGCAAGAGAGGCCTCATCAACCCCTGGATTGGAAAGATCCCTTGGAGTAGACAATGGTGACCCATTATAGTCTTCTTGCCTGGAAAATTCCATGGACAGAGGAGTCTTGTGGGCTACAGTTCATGGAGTCACAAAGAGTCGGACATGGCTTAGCACGCACAATACACAATATCAGATTAAGAGATTCCTGGAGTGTTAGTACTTTCAGGCACATTTGAGACTCAGACAAAAAGATTCTTTCTAGGGGAAGACGACGTCAGTCTTGGTCTTAAACTTTTTCTAGAATAATTTGAACAGGAAGGCATGAGACAACAAGAAGGAAAACTGATAGATACATCAGGTAACAGAAATAGAACCATGGGTGCTCCGGATACTGGAGTGCTCCAACATAGACCCTAGTGGAGCCCTACCTTCTTTGCTCAAAGAAGGAAACTTGAAGGAGAACTTGAAAACGTAGCAAGAATTCAAATAAAAATTCTAGAATTGAACTAAAGAATCTGAAAATGATCTCATATGGTTTTAATGATAAATTATATTTAGGTTAAACCGTGTCCAGGGAAGATTCCCCTGAAAGAGGGCATGGCAACCCACTCCAGTATTCTTGCCTGGAGGATCCCATGGACAGAGGAGCCATGTAGGTTACAGTTATTTGGAAAGAATACTACAACCCCCATGGGGTTGCAAAGAGTCAGACATGATTGAAGCGACTTAATATACACACACATAATGTCAAGACACCACTGAAAAAAAGACAAAAAGAATCTTGATGCAGGTTCAAGAAGCCCTATGAACTCCAAGCAAGATAATTAAAAAGAAAACCACACTTAGTTATACCAGAAGAATATTACAGCCAGCCACAGCCAGAGGGAGCAAAAATGAGACAGGTTGCCTTTAAAAGAATAACTATTAGACTGACAACTGAATTCTCAGTAAATAAAAAAAAAAAATCTAGAAGACAATAGAAGGATATACTTGAAGTGTTTAAAGAAATAACTCGTAACCCAGATATCTATACCCTCTGAAAATATCTTTTAGGAGTAAAACTTATTTTCAGACAAAAGTGGGGATAATACATCATCAGTAAAACAGCAGGATGCTCTCCAAGTCAATAGAATAATCATAAAAAAATAGATGTTTTGAATTGAATTAAAATGAAAACACAAGATACAAAACTCTGTGGGATATAGCCAAAGTGGAATTTAGATGAAAACTTACAGAATTTAGCAAGAAGTTAGAAAAGAGTTTACATGATTGATCAATTTACAGTAATTCATTGAGTTAAATATTTGTATTTTGTGTGCTTTTCTATATATATGTTATGCTTTGCACTTAGCTTTTTTTTTTTTTTTAATGGATGGAAGAAAAGAAGCTACAGAAATCAGGAGTATCTTAGGTGGAAGTGACCTTGGGGCTAGATTTCTAAGCCCTCAGTTGTCTTTTCCCTAAACCACCTTTTTTCTCTCTACTTCCTTCTGCACTATTACCTGTAATTTCACCAATTACGGCTGTATTCTAGCATACTAAATATTTTCTGTGAAAATATAAATACCTCTGGTACTTTTGAAGGACGGTTTTCACAAGTCTCTTATTTCCCGATTCCAGAATTCTAACAAATCTACAATGACTCATTTTCATTTTCTGGGATAAATCGTCTTTCCTGAACCAGACAGGAACTTAGTTGTCATTTGTAATATTGTTCCTGTAGAGATAAAATTCAGATTTTAAATTCCAAAACAAAGTATTGGAATGTGATCTATTTATTGTTTGGAGAAATGCATATAAGGGAGAATTGAGAGGATTTGAATTTGAATGAACTGGACTAAAATTTTTATTTCTATTCATTACTAGCTACTTTTTACTGTGAGAAAAAGTATTTCTCAGTACACATTTATGAGACTCATTTTTCTCACTTGTAAAATGTGGACAGAAATAGCTATCCCCCCAAATGTCATGGGGCTCAAATGAGATAAAACACTGTATAAAGGTGAAAAATAAATATTTAAATTTACTAGGAATAAAATTGGATTTAAGAGACAAAACTGAGTAATAGGTGTCATGCAGGCATGCTCAGTCACGTGACTCTTTGCAACCCCATGAACTGTAGACAACCAGACTCCTCTGTTAAAGGAATTTTCCAGGCAAGAATACTGGGGTAGTGTGCCATACCCTTATCCAGGTGATCGTCCCAACTCAGGGATCGGACCTACGTCTCTTGCATTGCAGGCAGATTCTTTTACAGCTGAGCCACCAGCAGGTAGGACTAAATGATCATTTCATTTATCTGGTATTCCATCTCTCACACTGCCAGTATTTTGAGCAATAGCCTCTTAATTAAATCCTTGTATCATTCTCAAAAGGCTCAGAAAATATCCTTGGAGCATTTCTCACTTAACCTGTGTAAACCTTTGTGAATTGATCCTCCATATTTTTAACTTAATTCCTAATATGTAATTTCCATGAGGGAAAAGATAGTGCCTGCCTGGCATGTAATATATCCCAAATATTTGTTAAATTTGTTAAAAACTCTTCTTGAATCTTTTTATATCTGCAACCTGAACTACTTCTTGGAATGGAATGATCTGTCTAAGCCCTAGCTGCTAACGTCTAAGTGTGTACTTCTATTTGTCCTATGACCACCTTATGTGAATTTAGGATATTTTTCCTAGAATTAGGATATAGGAAAAGTGACCCACATCATTTGAAGCCATACTGGACATTAAGGAAGGTTTTGAGAATTTTTCTTTGAAGTCCTCAAGCATGAGGCTACATGTATCTACTGATTTATTTACATACAGTGTTTGGTATTTTTTAAAATAGAGATGATACTATTTAATGATCACAGACTTTATAAAGCCCTTGGGCTCCGAAATCACTGTGGATGGTGACTGAAGTCATGAAATTAAAAGATGCTCCTTGAAAGGAAAACCATGACAAACCTAGAGAGAATATTAAAAGGCAGAGTCATCACTTTGCCAACAAAGGTTCATATAGTCAAACTATGGTTTTTCCGGTAGTCATGTATGGATGTGAGAGTTGGACCATTAAGAATGCTGAGCACTGGTGAACTGACGCTTTTGAACTGTGGTGCTGGACAAGACTCTTGAGAGTCCCTTGGACTGCAAGGAGATTCAACCAGTCAATCCTAAAGGAAATCAACTCTGAATATTCATTGGAAGGACTGATGCTTAGGCTGAAGCTCCAATACTTTGGCCAACTGATGTGAGGAGCTGACTCATTGGAAAAGACCCTGATGCTGAAAAAGATTGAAGGCAAAAGGGGAAAGGGGACAGTGGTGGATAAGATGGTTAGATAGAATCATTGACTTAATAGACATGGATTTGAGCAAACTCCAGGAGATAATGAAGGATAGGGAAGCCTGGTATGCTGCAGTCCACAAAAAAGTCAGACATGGCTTAGCAACTGAAAAACAACAATAATAAGCCCGTATGGAATGATAAAAAAAAAATCATGTCAAATTTGATTCTACTTGCCCATTTTGATTACCATCTCAGGGACACTAGGAGCCTCCTGGTCAGGATGAGGTATACTGTGCTGAGAGTCAGTTTGCATGAGTCAAAGCTATCTGATCCATGCATTGAATAATTTCATGTCCTGGTCCTCCTTATCTCTGTGCCCACCAAGTTATAGGCAGTGCCACAGATACTCAGAAACAACAGAGGACTGGGGGTCACATGTATATATTTTGTCTGTCAAAATAAAACTTACCCTTTCACAAGAGCAATAGCTGCATAAATACATGAAATAAAATACAAATATTCAACTTTTCCATTTCTCTGAAATTTCTGTCTCACAATTTCTGGTGCACAGCATCTCTAAACTCGTACATTGATCTTTAACTGCTTGAACATGCTCTTCTCCTTGCTATGAGTGGGCAGAGGACAGGTGAACACACACTGTAGCTTAGCATATCTGAAGGGGAGATAATATCAATGATTGAATTAGCTGCATAGGTTTTTGCACTCTAGTCCTGAGAACCATTTGGACAAATACAAGAATCAATAGGAGTTTGCCCAAGTGGTCCATCCTCTTGGGAATTTCCCAGCTGTCTTTCTGAAGCTCTTCCTAGAGATCTTTCAATCAGTTATTTAATTTACTATTTAAATTTAAATCAGAGGGGTATTTAACCCTTGGGTTCTGGCCTTAAGGACTAAATTAATCAAGAGCAAAGACATGTTACATTGTCTGTATCCCTTAAACCCACAAAAGGATATCTTTTCTATCACACAATGATAATTTTGATATGAGAAAAAAATCCTGATATATTGATTACTCTCTCCAAGGAGGATAGTTTATTTTTTAGGTAAGGAATGAGAGAGAGCTGGGAGAAGGGATAGAGCGCTGCCTCTCGGGTCGTTATAGATTTTGTATCTTTCCTGGAGATGTTAATTTTCTGGTTTCGCTCACACTGACAAAGAAATAACCCGGCTGTGGTTCTGTTGCCGTGCGTCCCAAAGGTCAGGATGGCTTGTAGATAGAGGCACGGTTGGTTTCGTGGTGACCCAAAATTATCCTGGACTTCAAAGGACTTCCTCTTCTCTCTGCATGAAGAACTCTTTAAAGAGGTCCTTTTTCCTTTTACAAGGTGAATGCTTCAAAGCACGTGGGAGGAGCATTTCCTTCTCAGTGTTTGCCTTTCAAAGGTGAGGAGTTCACAGACGGTTCCCTGTTTGTACAGTAGAATCTAATCACTGGCTTGGAGGCGAAGGCTCTTCTTGCCCCTGTTATACTGTCAGGAGATTCCCTGCTCGTTTTTCAGTTACTGATGCAGTAAAGAAGCTGTGCCAGGAACCAAAAAAAGCTGCATTCGATTCCTCTGGAGTATATTTCTGTCAACGTTGTATATCACCCAGAAAAGAAGTCTGTTCTGTTTTCAAAGCCTTGCTTTCTTTCACAGGTTACAGGATGTTCACTGAACGGCCACAAGTGACAGGCAAAGTGGATGAGTGGGAAATGCTCACATTTTCTCCCAGGCGAAGGAAGACTCTAAAGTGAGGCAACACTAGTAACATATTCACTTGGATTTATTCATCCAATTGAGTAGGTGCCCTCAGTTAAGAAAACCCAGGGGATGCTGCCTGTAAGACATAAAAAAATGAGCAACGTGGGGGAAAAAATAGCTTTGAAAGCCCACTGAAATTGGATTCAGATGCTATGTTGCATCATTTTACACCATTTGTAACCTTATATTTTCTGTCCTAGGAAACTCTGAGATGGTGAGGGTAGGAATTTGTACCATGTTAGTCTAGAAACTTCCTTTCAGGAATAAAACAATGACTTGGGCTTGGATAGAATATTTTTTAATATGCTTTTCACATTAATATGGAAAAGTCTTTAATTTGTGAGTGAAACAACTTTCAGAAAACAGCTAAAAACTGTTGGAATCGAGTCTGGTAAAATAAATTATTGATCTGTAATACTATTTAGCAAAAGTAACACACAAATAAAAAAATAATTGCCATACACACACACACACATGTATGTATCTATATGGGGCTTCCTTGATGGCTAAGCAGTAAAGAACCCCACCTACCATTGTTGGAGATGTGGGTTCAATCCCTGGGTCGGGTAGATCCCGTGGAGAAGAAAATGGCAATGCATTTCACTATTCCTGCCTGGGAAATCCCATGGGTGTGTGTATATATATATATATATATACACACACACACCATAATGGTAAATAAAAGAATATCACGCCTAGGAAAATTGATCCAAGAAAACCCACCAAAATGTTACTAATTAGAGCCATCAGATTATGAAAAAGTTTTTATACATTTATTAGGAAAAAAATCAAGTCACATTTAGAAAAAAAATAATGAAGCATTTTCCTTGGCAATTAATACAAATGTCTGCCTGAGGGAAACTATAAGCAAGAAGGTCAAAACTATTTTAGGCAATGGAATTGTCACTGCAGCAAGTTTACCAGGATAAAGATAATCTGCTGCTTGTTGAAGAGCTACTGTGTGCCTGGCACATTGTTCTGTGCTGCATGCAAACGATCTCTAATCCGGAAAGTACCGCACCAGGCGAATATTTTAATTTTGGTTTCCATTTTTACAGAAAGTGAAGGGAAGAAAGATGAAGTGACTTGCCCAAAGTCACAAGGCGGTTTTCAGATTGATGACTTTTGGACTCTGAAGCCTGCGGTCTTTTGGCGACAACAGCATTCCTCTTCCGGTGTCCCCTCAGACTCCCCACTGGACGAGGCAAATGCCCTGATGTTGGATGCCCGTTATAACTGGACCCTAGCTAATCTTTTTCTCGTCTTATTCTTCCTTCTCTCCTCACATTCTTTCCCCCACTTAGCCCTCTTCCTTGAGGACACTTTTCATCCTTGTCCAGCCGACTCAAGATCTCCAAAGTCATAAACATTCCCAGGCCTCTCCAGTTTGCTGAAATCCTGTCTCCCTTTGAATTTTTGTTGACTCTACTATTCAGTGGGCATCTGCTTTTTGGTGGCTCTTACATTTTTTCGTATCATTGTCCAATATTTTATGTATAATCGGTTTTCTCCACAGCTCTAATTCTCCCTTCTTGTGTCAGGCTTGCATAAGTTATTCAATTTTGCACTTACCGTGACATAGCGTGAAGGCTAAGAGAACAGAACCTGGAGTCAGGAAGTCAGTGGCTTGAAGAGTTTTTGACTACGTGAACATCGTAGTTTCCTGGTCTGTAAACTGTAGCTAACAATACTGATCACTTCACGGGTTTATTGAGAAGATGACACATCATAGTAAATGTGAAGCATTCATGAGACAGTGAAAGCATCTCGTAAATAGCAGCAGCAGCATCATTCAGTCAGTTCAGTTCAGTTCAGTTCAGTCGCTCAGTCGTGTCCGACTCTTTGTGACCCCATGAATCGCAGCACGCCAGGCCTCCCTGTCCATCACCAACTCCCGCAACATCATTAGGGGTACTCTAATTAGCAGAAAAAAAAAAAAGAGTATAGAAAGCTATGTAATAAGAGAGCAAACAAAACCACCTACAAATCTTTTCATGTCTCTTCAGATCCTTTCAGTGTGCATAGGTCTTCTCATTTTATTAAAAAATATTTACAGTGACTTATTTATATCTATGTTACTTAACACATTGCTAAATGTTTAAAAGGCATTTGTGACGTGCTTGCAAAATGCATACGAATAATGTGGCCACTCTCAAAGACGAACCAAACTAAGAGGCCAAATAAAAACAGAAAAAAAGGAAAGCTGAAAAGGGGAACTTTCAGTCTAACATTGTGGTTGGTATTGGCACACCCGGATGGACTGAAAAATTGAAGCAGACCGGTCCAAATTCACTTAAAAGCAATGGGTTCGGCAAGGGAGCAGGGGTGGGTCTCGAATGTTTTGGTCTTTTTAAACTAGCAGTCACTTCCCTGGGAGTGATTCACCAGGTAACAGTAGGACTCAGCTGGTTTCTGTCTTATCTGTCGGTGATGATCAGTGACTCACATACGTCTCTCTCAAGGTGATTCTTGTTTGTGACTAATATTTCCAAGCTAATAGGTGATTCTCAAACATTTTCCCAAGAATCGAGATGCTCAGTGATTCAAACTCATCTCTTAAGAACTTCACTGGAGAACATAAATGATATCAGCATACTTCCTCGCCTACGGGCACTATGAGTGGTACCTGTTGATGGAATTTAATTTCAGCTTCTACATTGGAAAAAAGGTGAGAGCTTGCAGTGATTCTGTTTTACTGACTCAAAAGCAAAACTTCTCAGCACCGCAAGGAGACAAGAAAGTAGCTTTGGAATTTCTCATCCTTCAGTTTCCACCTGGTGTTGGGTGCCTGTGGGCTCCTTCAGCTTCAGGCTTATGCCTGAGGTTTTACTCCATCTGTAGATAGCAGAAGGGAGGACGAGTTTAGGTTACAATAATGAGTAATGAGGGTGATCAATCACCTCTCCTGGCTGTTCCTGAAAAGAGTCCAGTATTTAAAATACCAGTCCGAATTGTGGGGTGTTCTCACAATGGTAGCCTTAGCAGAACCAGAAACCTCTGTGCATCCAATCCTGGGTGTGTTTGAACAACGTCAATAGCCGGAGAGTTGCCTTTTCCACGTTGAATTGTCATTTGATGCAGAATTGCTTCTACTGTTACCCTCAAAGAGTCGGATGTCAGTAACATAACTCATGACAAGTTAAACAACACACACGACACACACAACAGTGAGAAAGAACTCATACGACAAATGCCCCCTAAACATAACACATGGGTTATTCTAATCAATATGAGACCAATTGCTTTAATAAATAATACCAACCGTCATTTATGAGAAGCTGCTAATTGCCAGGTACTTTATGGGCAGCTAATGGTCACTTTGAAGGGACCTTCCTAGATGGAGAGTCTGGTGGTGGCCCCGTTCCATGGCTTCTAGCTTTCTGCAGAACGTGAACCTAACGCAGCTTGGCGGGAGGCACCCCTTGGACCTGACTGCTTCTCCAGCATCTGGAGCTCAGCCTCCTCCGCTCACCCACTCCTCACTCACCCCTCCCCTTTCTCCTTCTGTTTGCTGACCCCTCACTGCAATCCCTGTGTCCGGTTCAGACTCGTCTCCCCGCCTTTCTCCAATTTCCTCTCCGTGTCCACAAGCTCTTCTCTGGAACCCTCCCTCTTCTCTGACCCGTTCTTCTCTTACATACCCTCTCATCTCTGCAGAGTCTTCTCTGAGCATTCCTTCTTTTCAAGAACAATTGACGTTTTCCTTCCAGAAGTTTCTGCAATTCCTTTCCTTTGAGATACAGTTGATATATAGGACTTCCCTGGTGGCTCAGATGGTGCCTGTAACGCAGGAGACCTGGGTTCCATCTCTGCACTGGGAAGATCCCTTGGAGAAGGCATGGCTACCCACTCCAGTGTTCTTGCCTGGAGCATTCCATGGTCAGAGGAGCCTGGTGCACTCCTGTCCATGGGGTCTCCAAGAGTCAGACGCCGCTGAGCTACTAACACTGACACGAAAACTGTGCTAGTTTTAGGTGTACAGCTTAATGATTGGATATTTATATGTATTGTAGACTGATTCCTGCAGTGAGTTTAGTGAACATCCATCCACACACATCGGTCCAATCTTTTCCTTGGGATGAGAACTTTAAGCTCTCCTCTCTTAGCAGCTGTCAAATATACAATACGGTATTGTTAACTACAGTCACCATGCTGTATATACATCCCCAGGACTTATTTATCTTATAACGGGAAGTTTAACTCTTGACCACCTTCACCCACTCCCTTCCCCACCTTCCTCACCACCTCCTGTAACTCTGCATTCACCTTCAGCCCCGGGCTGGTCATAAAACCACTTGTTTGCCTGTGGGTCTTCCCCACCCCCACCCTCATGGCACAGTCTAAGCAGAAGAGTTCAATAAATATTTGTTAATTGCATGCTCACGAGAACCCAGGCCAGATATTAATAGATTTTATCATTGTTCTTTTATAGATGTGAAAAACTCAAGTGTGGTGAGGTTAAATAACTTGTTCTAAATCATGCAGTTAGTACTTGGCAAGACTCTGATTGAAACTCAGATTTCTCCACATCCCAAGCCCCGTTGGTTTGCACAACACCCCCACCAACCTCGGAGTTTAGAGGCAGCTGGACGCATACAAATTAGTAAGGATGAAGCAGCCTGATTCTTCAGAAAACTGATAACTCATTTCACAAAGATAACTTAAATGGGAGAATGAGTCCATGATGGCCCTGTTTCAGGCCAACCAAAGACCTGAACCCGAGGATTGCGTCCGATCTGCAACTTTGCTAATGGAAATCTAGAGTCTTGATTGGGGGGTGGGGAGGTTCTACAGGAAAAGATGCAGGGTTCCTCTTATGACAGCAGAATTTTTCCACCCTGCTCCAAGGCTTCTGCCCACTCTTAACGTGCCACTCCCCGCTGAGCAATGAGCTGGACAGCCTCCAAATTCTTCCAAGTCACCTTGCCAGCTGAAGCGTGGAGTGCGGTGATGGTGCAATGTGATTAGCAGGAACTGAGGGGCGGGGATGTGGAGCAAGAAGTCGGGGGTGTGGCATGGTGGGAACCTCTTCCCAGTGTGAGCCCTGACGGCTTTTCCTAGTCAGACTTGCCTTCCCCCGCCACCTCTTTATTCTGAGTGGACAGACACAGCTTTCTCATTTTTCTTTAAGTCCTGTGGCCTCCGGTTGGTCATTTCCCTTCCCTCGGGCATTTGACTATAACCTTAATAATGGCAAAAGTCTCTCGCTAAGTCGTGTCCGACTCTGCCACCCCAGGGAATGTAACCCGCCAGGCACCTCCGTCCATGGGGATTCTCCAGGCAAGAACACTGGAGCAGGTTGCCATTTTCTCCTAAAGGGCATCTTCTTGACCCAGGAATCAAAACCAGTTCCCCTGCACTGGCAGGCAGGCTCTTTACCGCTGAGCCATGGGGAAGCCTCAGTAATGGTGAAACAGAAAGGGAGTTTAGAAGATTTATTACTATTTCTACAAGGCTGCCCCTTCCCTTTTATTTCTTCCACATCCATGTGGTAGGCATTTGCCTTCCTTTGTGGAGGGGAGATGGGTGGGCCTTGAACATAAAACATCCCTTTTGTTTCCATGTCTTTAACCCAGTGTTCCCAGCAGGCATCTTGTTACGCAGAAGTAGCTGTAGTGAGATTCATGGGTGAAGAGCTCTCCCCAGCCCTCCCCAGCCCCGCCACCCTCACCTGTCCTCTTAGCTACAGAGGCCATTCTGGTCTCTCAGTAGGATGAAGAGTAGGGTGGTGGGGGTGTGGGAGGTGGCGGGGCTCCCAGTAGTGAAGGAGTTAGTTGTGAGGAGGCAGGAGAGTGAACGAAGGAGAAAAGTCCCCTCTACAACCATGGGGAGAAAGAGGCATCTCCACAGGGAGTGACCTTCTTAGAATGACATTTTCTAGAGTGTTCCAAGGAAGGGTATGAATGAATAGCTCTCATATTTTAGTAGGTTTATCACTAGGAGTTTGTTCAAATGCAGATTCCCAAGGCTTATCCTTATGTTTCTGATTCAACAGGTTCAGTGGGGTCTAAGAATCTGAATTTAAAAAAAATATACCCACAAATGGTACAGATGGTTTTATTTGCAAACCAGAAATAGAGATGCAGGCTAGAGAACAAATGTATGGACACCAAGGGGGAAAGGAGTTGGGGTGGGAGGCATTGGGAGATTGGGATTGATACACTATTGATTCTATGTATAAAATAGATAACTAAGGAGAACATACTATAGCACAGGGAACTCTACTCAGTTCTCTGTGGTGACCTAAATGAGAAGGCAATCCAAAAAGGAGGGTATATATATATATATATATATATATTATGTATATATATATATATGTATATGTATATATATATACTTATGACTGACTCACTTTGCAGAAACTAACACAGTATTATAAAGCAACTATTCTCCAATAAAAATAGAATACCCCAGGTATTTGGGTATGGGTTTATGCTTCAAACTTTGAAACACATTGGCTGTCCTGGTTTTTCAGATTCAGAGGTCTAAAATACTCATATGACCTTACATGATTTTCTTTAATGCAGGAAGTTTCAGTCTATTAATTAAACAATGGCATTTAATCTAATATATACAGAGAACAAAAGACCTATTTTTGTACATCTAAAGCAGATATAATTGATCTTATTGTTGAAAATTTTATAGTAGTGTTGTGCTTTTGCTCCAAATAATTGGCAGTGTGACATTCTACTATCTTCAGTTTTTAATGGTTTAATATGATTTTTCTCCCCTGTTTCAGCTTCCTATTTAATCTGCTACTGCCTGTTAAATCAGCTTCCCTTCATGGCAAAGACTGAGGTGCTTTTGTTAGATGAAACGTTCTTTTTTTATCTGACCCAGCTTTCAGCTTCATCTACTCAGTTCTATCGTTGGTTGGGAAACAGAAATTGCCAAGATGTCACCAGTGGGAAAATCAATTCATGAAAGAAGGCCCAGTGCTGTGTGTTTCCTATAGAGCATCTCTTTTTCTTTTTTGAGCATATCTGTCTCAGCACACCTGGGTATTCCTCCCTAGGGCTAAGAAGAAGTTTGAATCACCCTGCTCTTAATTAGCAACATCCCTTTCCCCTTCTATTACAGGTGAACATGATTCATTTTCTTGTCTATATTCCTAAGAGAGAGAGACACATTGAAAAAGGACACTTCATTGCAAAATGAAGAGTTGGCTGGTTGTGAGGTGCTTGAAAGAGAATTCTTCTCTATTGTTCTGGGAGGTTTTTAAAAATCAATGTTTCTCGTGATAGGATCCGACATCCAGCTAGGAACAAGAAACACTTTTGTTTCATGAATTTAGATGTTTCAAAGATACCACCTCATCCCCTTACACTGAGTACCTCCTGGCCTAGCCTTTGGTTTAATTCAGTCAGTCTTGATCTGTGTATAGATATTTTACAGAGGACATTGCACAGATAGCCTTCATTTAAGAAACTTCTAAAATTTGTATATGTGTATATGTACCTTTTGGGGGAAATGATTTTTCTCAAATTCTATAAGCTTCTTCCGTGGAGCGTGTGCCTCCAAAAAGATTAAGATTGATGATACGTCCCAACACGTTGGTCTATAAAATAGTAATCCTGAGTTGCAGTATTTTCAAAGAGACTTGGAGTTAATTTCCATAGGAAGCTAAACTTAAAAGGGAACGTTCTTCCTCCTGAAAACTCTTATTTGAGCAGGAATTGCAAGGTGATCCCTGCCACTAAGCCTAAGGGGGCCGCTGTCTCTGAATTAGATTCTGTGAAGTGGTCTGTGATCACCCACACGAACCAATGGCATGGTGTTTAATGGTAATTAACTCTTGTGCTCCGCTTTAAAGTATAACTTTTTAAGTGCTTTCTGACTTCTGGTCAGTTTTTAAGGATGGGGAAAGAGAAAAAGACAAAACACAAAAATTTCTCCCTGCTCCAATCATATAAAATTTTCTGATACAAAGAGTCCATATTTTTAAAATCATGCTATACTCCAAAGGCAGAATAATGGTTCTTGGGTAAAGGCAACAAATTTCAGATGAATTGAAGACAAGTGGGAGATCTGAATGATGGCAACTTTTTTCGTTATTATTTACTAGGTGAATCTACTAAGTTTTACTGCAAGAAAGTTATTTTGCATGCCCTAGAGAATCTGGAGTGTGATAAAATTAAGTGCCTCAGTTTCCTCATCCCTAAAATGAGTATAATGATACTCTTTTTTGCACAGGATTTATATGAGGATTCAATAAAATAATCCAAGCATGATGTTTAGAATAGAACTTTAAGTATGTTCAAAGCATGTTTGCTATATTTATATGACAGTATCTGCTGAATAAAAAATTGAGAAATACAAAAATGAGATGCTTAGATTAGCAGGTATTTTTCATTTTTTTGTTTAATGTTCGTTGGGTTTGACTTTTTAATGTCTTGCTTGGTTTGGCTAAATATATAGATGACAGATCCTATCTTGTGTTTCTTCTTTATTCTTTTCTTCTCTGATATCCTGATGTTAACCTCATATTTTTCTAGAATCCTTAATTGTTCTGCATTCAATTTCTTCACCATTCTATTCCTTCACCATTATATTCCTTAAAAATCCTAAGGGATTTTTAAAAAGTTGTTTGTCATCAACACTGCTAAACATTTTTTGCTACTTTGTAAGCTATGATAGGTTGTATGTCATTCTGATAATATCTGCACTTAATTAGGGCCTCTTGAAAATTATGTTTTTTGGGATGGGGGACTCTATTGGTAGAAATCTGGGGTGCATTAGAGAAGTTATTTAAAGACCAATAGGATGTTAAGCCCAAGGACTTTGCAGAAACATGATTCTGGCCACTCATGGGCAGACCACACATCACAGAGACAGTTGGGGTCAGCCTCTGGTTCAAGTCTGCCTGAGTTTTATATCCCAGCTCGAACTTACAAGCTGAGTGATCTTGAACAAGTTACTTAACCTCCCTGTGCCTCTATTTTCTCATCTCTATAGGAAGAAAGAAACAGTACCTAGGTCAGATGGTTGTTGTAAAAATCAAAGCCAATATAATGCAAAGCACTTAGAATAATCAGTACCTGATGCGTGTGCTTATATAAATGTTTGCTCTTATTTCTAGAACAATCCTAATTTCCGGCCTGTTTTCACAAAATACATTTCTAATCAGAGACTAATCCTTTGTCAAACCAAGTATCTCAACTCTGAGTTCAGACTTATCAAGACATCTTTCTCTATGAAAATTGATTTTGTTTTCTCTTCATTTTTTGTACTAAGATGAAAAGGATCAAAGGTTTAGATATAATTAAAATCACCTAAAGTTTCACCTAAACATTATGCATTGCACTATTGAATTATTCAAGTAAGTATGAGCCTTTATGGTCATTTAAAAATACTACAAAAATATCTGAGACTGTACTTCTTTTCCCTGGTGGCACAGACGGTAAAGAATCTGCCTGCAGTGTGAGAGACGTGGGTTCGATTCCTGGGTTGGGAAGATCCCCTGGAGAAGGAAATGGCAACCCACCCTAGTATTCTTGCCTGGAGAATTCCATGGACAGAACAGTCGAGGGGATCTCAAAGAGTCAGACGTGACTGAGCAACTAACACATACTCCGTTTCGTCAGAATGGGCAACAAACAGATATGTTGCCACTCAAAGAAGCTGACATCAGCAGAGTATTTAATGGGCTTTTTTTCCTAAAGCAATTCAGGTGCAAAAAGCAATAGGAACAAACCAAATTCCACCGTGTCATTTTATTAGATCTCAAATTGGGTATGACCAATTTCTGTAACTCAAAAGTTTCTCTTCCAATTTATTTCCCTGATGCCTCTTTCTCTTGTCTTTCCTATATGTTTAGAGAGATGAGATGAGTGAAGATAAATTGCTTGTCTAAGGCTTTAAGTCAAATCAGATAAAGCTACCCACTTATGTGAAAACTGGACCACACTCCAAATTTGTGTCTAGTCACCACCTCCCCAATGCAGCTATTCCTCAGTTTTTCATTTTCTCCTTTCTCAGGAGTATAGAAAACAGGTTTTCTTGGTAACGTCTTATAGCCACGACCTAATGAACTGGTCTATACCTTGGTGCTGCTGATTTGCAATTAATCTGTGAAACCCATGATGCTAAGGTATTACACTGGCATGTAGCATAGCATGTTTCTAACAGGGATTAAATATTTATGTGTGAAAAAGAAGAACATTTGTGGTTGCTGCACTTTGAGTAAAATTACAGACCTATCAATCTTAATGCTGTGGAGCATGAAATCAGGAAGTATTTTTCCCTGCACAGAATATTGTGTTGCACTGGGAGCCTGGGAGGTGTATTTGGGGAGCGGTGTTTCCACGCAGGAGGAGAAGATGGAAAGTGAAATGCATAGACTGTGGTAAATTCCACCCACCTTCCAGTTATGATTTCTGCCTCAGCTCATAGCGTGGATTCCCAATCTCTGTCCTTGGGGCACTGAGACAGATAAGTCACACCCAACTCTTTCCCGTTTCTCCCGTGTGGCTATCATTTAAGATGTTGACACATGTCCCTATGACAACATGGAAATTACCCAGGCCATGGTTACAAGACAACTTAGGTTTTGTTGTTGTTTGCTTACTTGAGAGGGAAGGAAAGGATGGAATTACCGATTTGATGACTATCCTTTTAGCCAAGTATTTTTGCTAACTTAGAAGAGTAAGTCTTACTATGGAAACCAAACTGAGATTCTAGACTTTTTCTTTTTTCCTGATTTTTATTTATTTATTTATTTTACCTTCTGGGTTGGTATTGAGGTTGATTCACAGCTGGGCATTTTTTTTTTTTAATGTAATGAGAACTGTTGGTACATTGAATACAAAGCCAATCTTAATACAAGAGTGTTTTTTGGTGGCTGCTATTTACAGAAAGAGAAGAACTAAAGAGCCTTGTGATGAAAGTGAAAGAGGAGAGTGAAAAAGTTGGCTTAAAACTCAACATTCAGAAAACTAAGATCATGGCATCTGGTCCCATCACTTCATGGCAAATAGATGGGGAAACAATGGAAACAGTGAGAGACTTTATTTTGGGGGAGCTCCAAAATCACTGCAGATGGTGACTGCAGCCATGAAATTAAAAGGTGCTTGCTCATTGGAAGGAAAGTTATGACCAACCTAATCAGCATATTAAAAAGCAGAGACATTACTTTGCCAACAAAAGTCCATCTAGTCAAGGCTATGGTTTTTCCAGTGGTCATGTATGGATGTTAAAGTTGGACTATAAACAAAGCTGAGTGCCGAAAAATTGATGCTTTTGAACTGTGGTGTTGGAGAAGCCTCTTGAGAGTCCCTTGGACAGCAAGGAGATCCAACCAGTTCATCCTAAAGGAAATCAGTCCTGAGTGTTCATTGGAAGGACTGATGCTGAAGCTGAAACTCCAGTACTTTGGCCACCTGATGCAAAGAACTGACTCATTGGAAAAGACCCTGATGCTGGGAAAGATTGAGGGCAGGAGGGGAAGGGGACGACAGAGGATGAGATGGTTGGATGGTATCACCGACTTAGTGGACATGAGTTTGAGTAAACTCTGGGAGTTGGTGATGGACAGGGAGGCCTGGCATACTGCAGTCCATGGGGTTGCAAAGAGTCGGACATGACTGAGTGACTGAACTGAGCTGAAGTGATTTATAGGATGCTAAGAAAAGCTCTAGATCTGAGATATCCAGTAGTGTAAGGTGGCATTGGAACGAAATGTGGCGGGTCTGAGCTGACCTGTGTTTAAGTTTCTATCACACACACAATTTTTATAGGCTGAGTATGGAAGATATTTCAATCATTTTTATATTTATTGCTTGTTGAAATGATAATATTTTGACTCTATTGCATTAAATAAAATGGATGGGCATCCCTGATGGTTCAGGCTGTAAAGAATTTGTCTGCAATGCAAGAGACTGGGGTTTGATCCCTGGGTCAGGAAGATCACTTGGAGAAGGGAATGGCTACCTGCTCCAGTATTCTTGCCTGGAGAATTCCAAGGACAGAGGAGCCTAAAGGGCTGCAGTCCGTGGGGTCGCAAAGAGTCAGACATGACTGAGCAACTACACTTTTTCATTATTGAAACTAAATGTCATATTTCTTTTTAAATGTGGCTTCCCTGGTGGCTCAGTTGATAAAGAATCTACCTGCAATGCAGGAATCCGACTGCGATGCACAAGACTTAGGTTCAGTCCCTGGGTCAGGAAGATCCCCTGGAGAAGGGAATGGCAATCCACTCCAGTATTCTTACCCAGGAAATCCCATGAACAGAGAAGCCTGGTGGACTACAGTCCATGGGGTTGCAAGAGTCGGACATGACTTAGCAACTAAACCACCGCTACTAAAATGTTTTAGTTTTTAACTCCTCACATTTGAGCTTGTGTTCTACTTCTGTGGAGCTGCGCTGTTCCAGACCAAGTCATCTGACTTAGCAGCTCAGTGCAAGTTAAAATCCATGTTGAAACAAGTACCCAAAGACACTTCTCAACATGGGGACAAGTCAGAACAACACTTGTATTTTTGCAGCTTGAAACATTCAAAGTGACTTACTGCAAAGGACTTCCTTGGTGAAAGCGCTTCACATTTTCCAGTGTCACCTGTTGAATATGCACATAATCACAAAGAATACTTTTTTAAATTAAAATTCTGGAGGCAACATAGCTGCTTTGTAAAGATATGAGTTTCTCCTGACACACAATGCTATTAGTTCATGGGTAAGAGAATTGCTTGGAGGCAATCATTAGACAATGATGAATGGAGGGTGTGTGTGTGTGTGTGTGTGCGCGCACACGTGCGTGCGTGCGTCTGTGTGTGTGTCTCTGTGTGTGTGGGAACACAGGTGTTTCTGAGCACTTCTTGCAAATCTTCCATGGATCAAAACATCATGAGATTTTTCCATTAAGTCTTGGCAGTGAAAGAAATTTTTAGAAGTGATACAAAATGGGATAACTAAGGACTCATCCGAAAGTTAAGAATCAATGATCGGGTAACTTAAATTAGATAGCTGCCTACAAAGTTTGCATTACCTTAAAATAATTTTTAAATGAACGTGATTGTCACTATTCAACTGAAGTTGAGCAGCTAGCTAGAAACGTCCATTTAATATTCATGCAATTATGATGTAGTCCCTGTATTCGGTATGTCAATACATCAGATGGTATTTGGATCATACCATGAGCAAGAATGTATCAGGGCTAATTTCAGGTGATTACAGACATCACTGTTCAAGATTTTATGACTATTCCAAAGCAGAGAATAAACTAGTTCAGACTTTCTGTTCTGCATCATTTGAAATGCCTGTGAGTGAGTTCTGATGCAGTTCAATTATATCCCATAGAGTTTCAGGACATCAACTTCCTGAAATAATCAACTTCCAATATTACTTTTAACTTGTACCTGTTTTCAGAGATTTAATAGTGTCTTTTTAAAAGTAAATTGCCACATTTCTTGAATATATATTTTAATTACTGCTTGGGAGGAGATTAAAACCTTAAATAACAAACTGATAACAAAAAGATAATAAAAAAGGAGAAAGCACAGATAGCATAAAAGTATAACTGAAGCATGGACAGGCTTTGGGAGCTCTGAGTTCTAATTACAGTTTGCTGGTAGATGAATATTTTAATTTTTGTCTTATTTTAAAATGTTGATAAACTTTGTTATCTAGTTCATGGAACTTTTGTGAAAGAGAGCTAACAAACCCCCAAAGGATTCAAGCATTTGGTACAAATAAAAGCCTTCTGGAATTTTCCAGGCAAGAGTACTGGAGTGTCTTCCCGACGCAGGAATCAAACCCAGATCTCCCACATTGCAGGCAGATGCTTTACCCTCTGAGCCACCAGGGAAGCCCATAAAAGCCTTATATAAACCAATAATAGCAAAGCAACGACTGATGAAATGAAACGTTTCCACCTGTGATTTACGCTCCAGGGAGAGGGAAGAGACTGTCAGAGGACATCAGGCAGAGAAGTTTATTAAAGAAAGTCAAGAACTATCTGTTCTAGGAGCCACAAAAACTGTGAATGAACTCAGAGTAGATAAATCTACCTTAATTGGAACTATGATCAGTTGACAGAAAAGCATCCTTGACTCTAAGTTACAAGGATTGAGGACCAATATATAGTTCTTCCCTTCCAAATGTAAATATATACATCATAATTATAAACCATAAGTTTCAAGGCCCCAGCTCCTGACATATCCAAAAATATAAGGCACTAGTATATTGTAATTTGGCAAGAATAGAAATTGTAAAAATTATCCTGACAGAAGACAATTTATAGGGAACTCATATAGATAAAGGCTAAAAGGAGAAGAATCTATCAATCAACCAAGTGGTAATAATTAAATTCCTCCTTGGCACTGTGCAAAAGTTGTGGGAAGTCCTCATCTAGATGAAGAGTCCTGGCAGAAGACTGTTAAAAAACACAAGGCTTTTTTTTTTTTTTTTTTAAGTTTGATTTAAAAAAAACAACAACACACAAGGCTGAATATAATTAAAAACCTGGGTGGAAAGTCAACCAATGTAATAATCAAGAAAATGGAGAAAGTGTTACAAGCAGAGGGAGTGGGAATAGCATTGGAAGGACCCAGGACCTGAAGTAAGGGGTTTCTCTGGTGGCTCAGCTGGTAAAGAACCTTCCTGCCAATGCAGGAGACGTAAGAGGGGCAGGTTGGATCCCTGGGTCAGGAAGATTTCCTTGAGAAGAAAATGGCAACCCGCTCCAGCATTGTTGCCTGGAAAATCCCATGAACGATGGAGCCTGGCGGACACAGTCTGTGGGGTCACAGAGTCAGACACGACTAAGCATGCATGCATGAAGTAAATAGGGTTATAATAATCCTGGAGATTCTTGCCTGGGGAATCCCCATGGACAGAGGGGCCTGGCGGGCTACGGTCCATGGGGTTGCAGGGATGTGGACATGACTGAGCAACTAGGCACACAGAGCCAGAAGAAACATCAGGGTTAATCAACTCCAGCCTAGTCCCTAAGGCAGTTGTTTCTAAGTGAGCCAGGGTATCTGATTATTCATAAAGTTGCCAGTGATAGACCTTCCACCAGCCCCTTCATCATGAAAAGCAACCTCCTACTGCATTTCCAAAATAATCAATCAGACCCCCAAAAGAGTCACTTAAAATACAAAACTTGGATAATGCTCAGATTGGCCAGTAATTTCAGCCCTGGGTGTGTGCTCAGTCATGAGGTCATGTCTGATTCTTTGCAACTCCATGGACTGTGGCCCTCCGGGCTCCTTTGTCCATGGGATTCTCCAGGCGGGAGTACTGGAGTGGGTTGCCATTTCCTACTCCGGGGGATCTTCCTGACCCGGAGATCTTCTCAATCCAGGGATCAAATCCACATCTCTTTAAGAGATTCTTTAACCACTCTGCCACCTGGGAATCCCAATCTCAACATTAGTCATGTAATTATTACAGTTCACCCTTGAACAATAAATGGTTTTTGAACTGTAAAAAAAAAGGGGGGGGGGCGGAGCTATAACGAGATTCCAGGGTTGAAACTACTCAGTTACTGAAATACCTAGTACCCAGGAAAGAGGCTTGGGGAGAGTTAAGTGTCCTAGAATCAAGATACATGGGAGCTCAGGCTGCTCCCCTGTGCTCTGGTAGTAACAACTTGAGCAGATAGATCTCTTTACCAAGAAATCATTATTAGACTAAGTTGCATCTTTGGTAAAATCAGAATCATAGACGTCTACCCTGCTCGCTTCAAATGTTGTGATTGTCACTGTCCCTGCTCACTTCAAATGTTGTGATTGAATTTGGTGATAGGCAATCATACTCTGAAAAGGATGCTTAACAGGGGAGGCCAGTTTGAAGCCCCAGCAGAAAGAACATGTGACTCATGGGCAGAGTTTCTGCTTTTGGCAATGAGACAGTCTAAGTTAATAGACCAACATTCTAGGTACAGTAACCTGAAATACTAAAGGAAATGTAACAAATTATTTTAAAGACGTCAGCTGAGCTTATAGGAAAGGAAGGGCTTCCCTGGGGGCCAGATGTTGGCACTGTAAGAACTCTTTGAGCAACTTGAGAGGCAGGAGGTTGGTTCCAGTAACAGACCGGGGCTGGGTTTTCACTACCCATGCCGGAGTGACAGATAAGACCTCGTGAAGAGGGAAGTGTAACAAAACCCCAGTTTTAAAGCCATTTTTATGAAGGGTTACCCAGAGTAAAAGGGGACTGGAAAAAAAAAATCTGCTCACCAACATAGGAGACAAAAAAAATCTTATTTCTTGTTGGTTCCTAGGCAGAGTCAAGTTCTCTTATCAGAAATCAGAATGCCAGTTCTTTTTTTTTTTTTTTCCCTAAAGTAGGGTTGAAGTTTGCATTTCCAGTGGAGAAATTAAAATAAAATTGGTCCAAATTCAGTGGAACAATTCCTGGGACATCTGAAAGAATCAAGCCCAACATACCGCCAGAAGGACCATCCCTACCAGGCACTTGGAACTTAGTGCAGAACAAAATCCATCACAAGTCAGGTGTCTACACATTCAACAACCAAGACTATTACCCGTTTACCCCCAGAATTGTACATAGTAAAGTGAAATCTGAAAGAGATTCTAAAATTTTACACATTTTTAAAGACACGAGTCATCAGGTAGGTTGAAGACATCAAGTAGGAACATTTTTACTAACCTTTATAGTCCTGAAAGAGTGTTGAATTTTAGAAAAAGTATAAGGTGAATGTGACCTTACTAGCACAGTACCACTTATGTATAGAGAGAAGAATAGGAATGAGACTTAAGATAGAAAAAGTTAATGAAGTAAGGACTTCCCTGGTGGTCCAGTGGTTAAGACTAAAGTTTCTAATGCCAGGGGCATGGGTTCATTCCCTGATTGGGGAACTAAGATCCCACATGCTGTGCAGTATAGCCAAAATAACGACAACAACAATAATAATATAAATAGGAACAGGTTGGTTTGTGGAGGGAAGATGACAAAGGGCCTGGCTGCAGACACCGAAGCCTAGTAGGAAGTACTGGGGCTCTGGAGCCCAGTGGCCTCATTTACATCCTAACTGACCAGGTCACTTTGGTCAGGCAAGTTCCTTCATCACTCTGTCTGTCTGCTCATTTCCCAGTGACAGTTCACCACATCCTGGCCTCACAGAGCACGGGGAAACCCCATTGGGCTTGCCTTGTGACTGTCACTGTCTCGGTGGCCGCTATGCTGGGCCAACCACACCGTCCTTCTGTTAACAAGCTGAAGGACTCACTGTCCAGCTGCTGGGAGTCCCACAGACAGGAAGGCCTCCAAGGTCAGAGCCTTTAGGGAAATGCCTCCTCTGAAGACAGCTCCCCCCCCATCCAAGGGCACACTCGATTCCAGGGATGGCCGGTACCCAGAATCTCAGATTGCCAAGGCTTGACTTCTGTCCCGGCTGTGAAGATGCCTGTGAAAGAACTGCTTCACCCTGCCTTCCCCCAGGGAGGTGGCCCACCTCACCGCCTCTCCCCGCCCCATCCCACTTCTTCCTCTTCCCTTCCACACCCGCAGAGCCCAAGATCAACCCATACCATCTAATCTCTGCCTGAGGTCTGCTTCCTGGAGCCCAGCACACAGCAGCTGCTATTAGCATTATCCAAGACATATGGTTAATTCAATTCTCTGAACCCAAGAGTCCAAATTAAAGAAGGGGGGGAGATGAAAAAATACAAGAAAGCCCAAGGAAAGGCAAGTCACTTAAGAAAAGCAGGTTTGAAGCAAAAGTGAAAGAAATGTTGCAATGAAAAATGTATATCATCCTGGAAAAGAATGCTCAATAGCAAAATAACCAGTGACTTAGATGCAGTGAAGAAAGAAATTAATAGGAAGAGAATAAATGATAAATAAATTACCCAGAAGGTAGCATAAAGAGAGAGAAAATCTTAAGAAGATGAGACAAGAGAATAGAAAAAACTCAGATGTATGTCTACAGGAAAAGAGTTCAAAAGGAAAGAATAGAAAGATGGAGAAGAGGAATATTAAAGCAGGTAATGGCCAGTGACTTTTCAAAAGTGATGAGTGGTACAAATTTTTAGAATAAGGAAACATATCAAGTCCCAGAAGGACATGTAAAGTGTCCCTATGGCCATCTACAGCTTAGGCTGTAGAATGCTTCCCCCTCCCCCCCAAAATAGGTTTTAAAAACAATTTGAGGGAAAAGGCTTTTCTAAAAAAGGGACAACTGTACTGACTGCAGACATCTCAAAATCAGTTCATTCGCTCAGTTGTGTCTGACTCTTTTTGACCCCATGGACCACAGCATGCCAGGCTTACCTGTCCATCACCAACTCCCAGGGTTTACCCAAACTCACATCCATTGAGTCAGTGATGCCATCCAACCATCTCATCCTCTGTCATCCCCTTCTCCTCCTGACTTAAGTTTTTCCCAGCATCAGGGTCTTTTCAAATGAGTCAGCTCTTCTCATCAGGTGGCCAAAACATTGGAGTTTCAGCTTCAGCATCAGCCCTTCCAATGAATATTCAGGACTGATTTCCTTTAGGATAGACTGGTTGGATCTCCCTGTAGTCCAAGGGATTCTCAAGAGTCTTCTCCAACACCACAGTTCAAAAGCATCTATTCTTTGGTGCTCAGCTTTCTTTATAGTCCAACTTTTACATCCATACATGACTAGTGAAAAAACCATATCCTTGGTTTAGATGGACCTTTGTTGGCAAAGTAATGTCTCTGCTTTTTAATATGCCATCTAGGTTGGTCATAATTTTTCTTCCAAGGAGCAATTGTCTTTTAATTTGATGGCTGCAGACACCATCTGCAGTGATTTTGGAGACCCCACAAATAAAGTCTCTCATTGTTTCAATTGTTTCCCCATCTATTTGCCATGAAGTGATGGGACCAGGTGCCATGACCTTAGTTTTTTGAATGCTGAGTTTTAAGCCAACTTTTTCACTCTCCTTTTTCACTTTCGTCAAGAGACTCTTTAGTTCTTCTTCACTTTCTGTCATGAGGGTGGTGTCATCTGCATATCTGAGGTTATTGATATTTCTCTTGGCAATCTTGATTCCAGCTTGTGCTTCATACAGCCCAGCATTTCACATGATGTACTCTGCATGTAAGTTAAATAAGCAGGGTGACAATATACAGCCTTGACATACTCCTTTCCTGATTTGGAACCAGTCTGTTTTTCCATGTCCAGTTCCAACTGTTGCTTCTTGACCTGCATACAGGTTTCTCAGGAGACAGGTCAGATAGTCTGGTATTCCCATCTCTTGAAGAATTTTCCACAGTTTGTTGTGATTCACATAGTCAAAGGCTTTGGTGTAGTCAATAAAGCAGAAGTAAATGTTTTTCTGGAACTCTCTTGCTGTTTCGATGATCCAAAGGATGCTGGCAATTTGATCTCTGGTTCCTCTGCCTTTTCTAAATTCAGTTTGAACACCTGGAAGTTCATGGTTCACATACTGTTGAAGCCTGGCTTGGAGAATTTTGAGCATTACTTTGCTAGCATGTGAGATGAGTGCAGTTGTGCAGTAGTTTGAACATTCATTGGCATTGCCTTTCTTTGGGATTGGAATGAAAACTGACCTTTTCCAGTCCTGTGGCCACTGCTGAGTTTTCCAGATTTTCTGGCATATTGAGTGTAGCACTTTCATGGCATCATCTTTCTGGGCTTGAAATAGCTCAACTGGAATTCCATCACCTCCACTAGCTTTGTTCATAGCGATGCTTCCTAAGGCCCACTTGACTTCACGTTCTAAGATGTCTGACTGTAGGTGAATGATCACTCCATCGTGGTTCCTGGGTCATGAAGATCTTTTTTGTATAGCCCCTCTGTGTATTCTTGCCACCTCTTTATAACATCTGCTTCTGTCAGATCCTTACAACTTCTGTCCTTTATTGTGCCCATTTTTGCATGAAATGGCCCCTTGGTATCTCTAATTTTCTTGAAGAGATCTCTAGTCTTTCCCATTCTATTGTTTTCCTCTATTTCTTTGCATTGATCGCTGAGGAAGGCTTTCTTATCTCTCCTTGCTATTCTTTGGAACTCTGCATTCAGATGGGTGTATCTTTCCTTTTCTCCTTTGCCTTTCACATCTTTTCTTTTCTCAGCTATTTGTAAGGTCTCCTTAGACAATCATTTTGCCTTTTTGCATTTCTTTTTCTTGGGCATGGTCTTGATCGCTGCCTCCTGTACAATGTCATGAACCTCTGTCTATAGTTCTTCAGGCACTCTGTCTATCAGATTTAATCCCTTGAATCAATTTGTCACTTCCACTGTATAATTATAAGGGATTATTTAGGTCATACCTCAATCAAATGGTCTAGTGGTTTTCCCTACTTTCTTCAATTTAAGTCTGAATTTTGCAATAAGTAGTTCACTATCAGAGCCACAGTCAGCTCCCAGTCCTGTTTTTGCTGACTGTATAGGGCTTCTCCATCTTTAGCCGCAAAGGACATAATTAATCTGACTTCAGTATTGACCATCTGGTGATGTCCATGTGTAGAGTTGTCTCTTGTGTTGTTACAAGAGGGTGTTTGCTATGACCATTGTGTTCTCTTGGCAAAACTCTGTTTCCCACCAGTCCAGAGACAACAAGAATGAACTCTTTATTGGGTTGAGGGAACATTGCTGTCAGTTGAAAATTCTACATTCAGCTGTTGTTCAAGAGTGAGGGGACAAATGACTTTCTCAGGATGAGGGACTGTGTGCAGCCCACTGGGAAAGCCTGTGAAGAATGATTTCAGGGGGAAATTTAACTGAGAAAATAATTGTGGGCTGGCAGGCAGTAAGTGATCTTGGTCAAAGAAATTGGTGCTCGGATGGGTAAATTTAAATAAGCATTGACTCTAGAGCCAATAATGATACTAACAATAGCCATAAGATAACACCAACACAGCAAAACAATAACAAGAATGACTGATTTCAGATGCTGAAAGGTTAAAAATAAGAAAAAGACTAATAACCAATGTAAAAAAGAAGAGAAGCTAGAACCAGTGTGTATATATACACACACACACACATATGCAAATATGTATCTATATAAAGCATACATATAACAGTTATATGTAACCTATAACCAACCTATGCTTGCTGCTGCAGCTGCCTAGTTGCTCAGTCATGTCCGACTCTGTGTGATGCTATGAGCTGCCACCTGCCAGGATCCTCTGCCAGTGGGCATTCTCCAGGCAAGAATACTAGAATGGGTTGCCATGCACTCCTCCAAGGGATCTTCCTGACCCAGGGATTGAACCTGGGGCTCCTGCATTGCAGGTGGGTTCTTTACCATCTGAGCCACCAGGGAAGTCCAAGAATACTCGAGTGGGTAGCCTATCCCTTCTCCAAGGGATTTTCCTGACCCAAGTATTGATCCCAGGTCTCCTGCATTGCAGGCAGATTCTTTACCACTGAGCCACCAGGAAGGTGTGTGTGTGTGTATATATATATATATATATCCCAAAAGCCATTAAAATTATTGACCAATGGATAGGCTATTTAATAAGTATTTCTAAGATAATCAATTTTTTAAATTGATTAAAAATCTCCACTTCACACATAAACGCTTACATATGAAAGACAAAGCTTTTTTAAAACTTAGGAAATGTTTGTGATATTTTGTGAGGGAACGATTTCTCAAGCAAGACCACATGAAACTAAAGCAACACTATGCTCTCTCACAAACAAACACAGGCACAACACATTGGCAGCACTGTAGACATCTGGGGACCCTAAGTGTTACTGAGCATGTGGTGAAAAGATTTGCACGTTTGCGTAATGTACTTTAGCGAAACCAGTTTGGAGAACAATTCTGTGTTACCTAGTTAAATGGAAGATGTGCATATTTTTTTTTTAATCTCAAATTCTACTGCTAGTTTTCTCCCAAAGAAAAATTCTAGGAATGTGCAGAAGAGATATGTAAAATCTTGCATTGTAAGTTACAGAATTATAAGCAATAGCAGAAAAAAACAATGTGGAAACACCAGTTGTCCATCAGTGATGGAAGTTTTGTTTCTCTCTACTACACAGGGTTAAAATAAAGACACTAGATCTAGTGAATTAATAGGGATAGCTGTCAAATACATGACATCAAGTGAAATAGAGCCAGTTTTATAAATGGATATATATGATAGCATGCTTTCAGATAAGTTTTTAAACCAGGAAACCATGTAGTGTGCTGTTTGTGAATCGACCCCTGGGTTGGCCACCTGATGAGAAGAACTGATTCATTTGAAAAGACCCTGATGCTGGGAAAGATTGAAGGCAGGAGAAGAGGATGACAGACGATGAGATGGTTGGATGGCATCACTGACTTGATGGACATGAGTTTGAGCAAGCTCTGGGAGTTTTTTGGTGGTGGACAGGGAGGCCTGGCATGCTGCAGTCTATGGGGTCGCAGAGTTGGATATGACTGAGTGATGATTGAACTGAACTGAAAAGTCAAAAGAAACTAGCAGATAGCACTCTGTTGTGGTTATTTCTACTTAGAGAGAATCGTATATAGTATTTGGGGCTTTTGCTATTATTAGTAAATTTTTAATAAAAAAATGAAAAGTAAAAAGAAAAAATGAATGAATGAAAGTTAAGGTAGACATGATGAAGTGTTAATATCTTTTTCACTTGGGTGATAGTTTAAAAGGATTTCTTTCTTTTGCATATTTACCTATGTTTCAAGGACCTAATAATTAAAAATATAGAAAACGTGATGCATGGCACTGATTGACCTGAGTCGCCTCTATTATTCTCCTGCAATGGTAGTATTTCTATAATTTTTAATCCTAATCTCAATGGCCTTCACAATGCTCTCACTTCCTAGATGGTAAATTCCCATGCAAGTATACACCTGCATCATGTATAAACTCACCACGCTTTCCTTCTTGTAGTGCACTTTTTTTTAAATAAATGACATTCAGTTTCCATTTAAAAAAAAAACCCACCATATTTACTTTGTTTTCAGGAAGTATTCTATATATAATACTTCTTTGCTGTTCCTGACAAGTTTTCTGTGATAAAATCATCTCTTTAGAAGTATCTCCCCTAAGATTTTTTTTTAAATCCAAATCAGTCTATTATCCATAAAACACTTTTTGTTTTTTTTCTTCTAGATTTCTTACCATCTACTCAAATTCAATTTAAGTGTTTTGGGGCTGGCATCCCTGAGTCACTAGCAAGGCATTTCCTACCTGTTCTTTGTAAAATAAACTCCCCCCTGCCAGTCAGAATGCTATCATCAAACCATAACTTTAATATGGGAAAGGACCCTCTGACTCTGTATATTGGGGTATTTATTTTAGCAAGGTGAGTTAGAAGGGCTTAAATTAGAAAACAAAATGTTGATTATTGCTGTAGCATCAACTTCACTCATTGGTTAAAAACTAGCTTCTCTTCTGAAGTCAGGCTCTGTGATGAAAAACAAATAAAGGTCCTAGCTCTGCCCTCAGGTCTCTGTTTCCTGACCTGAACTTCAAAGTCCCATGAGGTCCAGTGTGGATCTGTAATGACTGTATCATTTGTTCCTGGTGAGTCAGTAGAAGTGGAGAGTGATCACTGTCTGATTATTCCTGGCAGGCTTATAGTCCCAGCTTGCCTACGTGCACCAGGAAAATGGCAGAACTCCCATTTTCCTTCATCAGAACTGTCCATATTTTTCTCCCTCTTCACTCAGGAGGGTGTTACCACCTACAGTTTCACTTTTTCCCCTGGGACGCTGGCATCCTTTTTCATAATTGCTGATACCTCCGGAATCAAGTGTTCAGTGGAACACAGAATGAAAACTCTTCAGAGTGTCACAGCTGACAATAAGGAAGAGGCAGTGCTGTACATTACTAAGATCATGAGACCAAGAATCAGACAACTAGCGTTTGGTCCCGTATTTTTATCCCAGAGCAATGAGAAATCAATATCATTTTAAGACAAAATCCCAGGTCTTGAAAAAATCTCCAGCCTTCTGGAGTCTAGTACAGGCCCTGCGAATTCCTCCTTCTCTTCCTGTGTGCCCCCAGACATACACAGGGTCACACGCGGTCACTTGTCTTTGTCCTTGGTCACACGTTAGTGGGAAACTTTGATAAGCACTGACACACGTAACATTGTTAATAAACTGCCATGTCATACATATAAAAATTCATACACTGTCTTCCTTATTTGTATCATAGGAAATCGCTTTTTTCTTCCTTTTTACTGTGCTATATATATATTCCTGACACACCATTCCCCTTTGAAAATGCTTTCTTTCTGATTTTCTTCCTTTTTTTTTTTTCTTCTTGTCTAAGGTGCCTTCATTGTAGTTGATGATATGGAGTGGTGAAAAGCGTTATTTGAGGACTTTTTCCTGCTTTAGCAAGAAGAGAAGCTTGCCCCTTGCAACACATAGGATCAGTGGTCACCCTAGGCAGAAGGCGCAAGGCAGTCTGTAGCCACTACTCCTTTCTGTCTGTGTCCTCAGCTCAACTCACAATTTTAGCTTTCTGTCCCCCAACTCAACCCCCAACCCCCACCCCATGGACTCAACCAGAAAACTGTTTGTCTTTGTTTGGGTCACAAGGTCTTACCCTATAGCACTCAAACTCTGGGGAGAAATTTTAGGCTGCTGGGAGAAATCACAGTCTGAAACCCGAAGTGCTCAGAATATTTCCACGATGCCTGCCAGGCTGATTCATAAAGGCAAACTCACTCCCCATTACAAAGGTTTGAATAAAGATGAGCAGAACTTTTACTCTGAACAAAGACATGATTCACATCCATAAGATAGCGGTTGACACATTCGTGAATGGTTAGTCTATGATCTGGTTGATCTCATACATATGTTGCAGGAAGGGGGACCCCTTCCAGGGCCCGAAACTGGGCTCTTGTCTAACACTCGGAAATGAATTGTCCGAGGAGACACATGCTAACAAAGCAAGAGATTTTATTGGGAAGGGCACCCGGGTGGAGAGCAGTAGGTAAGGGAACCTAGGAGAACTGCTCTGCCCCGTGGCTCACAGTCTCGGGTTTTATGGTGATGGGGTTAGTTTCCGGGTGGTCTTTGGCCAATCATTCTAATTCAGAGTCTTTCCTGGTGGCGCACGCATCGCTCAGCCAAGATGGATGCTAGCAAGAGGGATTCTTGGAAGTGGACAGACACGCGATGTCTCCTTTCGACCTTTCCCGAACTCTTCCGGCTGGTGGTGGCCTATTAGTTCCGTATTCCTTATCAGGATCTCCTGCCATAAAACAACTCATGCAAATGGTTACTATGGTGCCTGCCCAGGGTGGGCGGTTTCAATCAGTGTGTTTCCCCTAACACATACATACATATATATATGTGTGTGTATATATCTGAGAACAGTAATAAGAAAGAAAAGAAAGAAAGGGAAGTCGCTCAGTCGTGTCCTACTCTTTGTGACCCCATGGACTGTAGCCTACCAGGCTCTTCCGTCTATGGGATTCTCCAGGCAAGAATACTGGAGTGGGTTACCATTTCCTTCTCCAGGGGATCTTCCAGACCCAGGGATCAAACCCGGGTCTCCCTCATTGAGGCAGACACTTTAACCTCTGAGCCACCAGGGAAGCCCTGGTGAATAGTAATAGCCAACATTTATTGCTTATTAGATGCCAGGAACTGTGCTAAATACTTTAAATATATTATCTCTCTCTTTGTTTTTAAATGAAAGCATAGTTGATTTACAACAGTATATAGTTTCAGATGTACATATTCATGATTCAATATTTATATACACTGTACTGCATTTAAAGTTATTTCAAAGTAATGGCTATTCCTACTAGTCCTTAAACGCCCCCTTCCTACCTCATTTTCTCTGGTCATATTCAGTACACACACACACACACACACACACACACACACACAAATTCTCAGATTCATTTACTTTATTTTCATATGGTAGTAAATACCAGGAAAAATGTAGTTCTGCCTCTAGGAAGTGACACTCCAGTTCTAAGAAGCTGAAGGCAGCGTTGAAATTTGCATTTGAATTTGAATTTGGTTTGCAGCATTGCAAACTGAAATTTCAATCCCATGTAAGTCACGAAATGGACTTTGGACTCTCCAGTTCCAAATATTACTGTGCTGCTTATGTGCAGGGGTACACCTAAAACAAGATAGAATAGCCTGAAAATCATGTCCCTAACTACTGGGAGCTACTTTTCTTAGTACTGAATAGATGATAGGTATTGTTCAGTCGCTCACTCAACTATTCATGATCCCAAGGACTGTAGCATGCCAGGCTTCCCTGTCCTTCACATCTCTCAGAGTTTGCTCAAACTCATGTCCATTGAGTCAATGATGACGTCTAACCATCTCATCCTGTTTCGCCCCCTTCTCCTCCTGCCCTCAATCTTTCCCAGCATCAGTGTCAGTTGAAAGGTGACAGACACTTTAACCTTAGCTCTGGTGAGAGATCTGGGTGAAGTGTCTTCATTCTCTGCATGACTGCAAAGTACATCTATTTTCTACCCATTTTTCAATCAACAGAAGTTCCCACAAAGTGAGACACTTTGTGGAGTGAGACACAAAGACAAAGCAACCAGGCAGTCATGGAAATATTTAAGGTCACAAGGTGAACAAGTCTCAAAGCCAAGAAAAGAATTCCACAGAAGTCATCTGAAAGAAACAATGGATTATGTCTTCTGCAAACAATGTTCCCAGTGGAAAAACTCACGTTGGGCAATCTCCTTGTACTCTGTTTCCTGTCTCTGCTGCTCACCCTTTTAGCTCTTACACAATACATGTCTTTAATTTCATACATGTATGGAAGTGTAGGGGAAAGGCCCACAACCTCTATGGCTCCCCAAATTCTTGCTAATAGAAATAGGCAGCACATTGAGGGTGTTCACCCAATGCAGTATTAGACTCCCGTGTGCCCCCTCAAGGGCATAGCCTTCTTTTTGTACCTAACCACACCTAGAAATCACTAGTGATAAAGAATCTGACTTCCTATGCAAGAGACAAAAAAGACATGGGTTCGATCCTTGGGTTGGGAAGATCCCCTGGAGGAGCAAATGGCAATCCACTCCAGTATTCTTGCCTGGAGCATCCCCATGGACAGAGGAGTCTGGAGGGATTGTCCACGGGGTTGCATAGAGTCGGACACAACTGGAGTGAATTAGCATGTGCACAGGCACACACACGTAGAAATGGGGCTTCCTCCATGGCTCAGCATTAAAGAATCTACCTGCAGTGCAGGAGACACAGGAGATGTGGGTTTGATCTCTGGGTCCAAAAGATCCCGGGACAATGGGTATGGCAACCCAGTCCAGAGAATCCCATGGACAGAGGAGCCTGGAGGGCTATAGTCCACGGGGTTGCAAAGAATCAGACATGACTGAAGTAACTAAAACACACACAGGTTTTCCTGTGTCCAGAATGTCTTGTCTCCTCCCCTATAAACGACATAGCACCTGTTCTTTTGCGGATTATAAGTATGTTTTTCATTAGACATTGTTTTGGAGGCATTTCAGGAGTAGTTAAGCATTATTTTTTCAAATGTGGGAAAGAAAAATCCCCAATTACTTCACTTCTCGTGTCAGGCTTTATCCATCAAGGTTAGAAACATTTTGTAGATGGAAGAGACTAATATCAGCCAAACATGTATCATGTTTCTCATGATGTCAGTTGCATGATTTTCAGCAAAGAAAAGCCATCTAGAGGTTGATGAATACACTTGCCAATAATTAAAATAATACTGACTTTATAGATCTGTTTATGTAACCTATTAGAAAATGTGGTGGTTGGAAGAAAACCCCTAATATTACAGACTTTGGCATCACCTAAGGAAAGTTCCAGAAGCTTCCTGGTTTTATAATGTTGTCTTTTCTGGTGCTCAGATCATGCTTATGAGTCTGGCACAAAGTGACCTTCAATGCCCACAGGGCGCAAAAGGCTACATTGTCGTTTTAAATATTTGATGGTGGGTTGATTTTGAAAAACCCACCACATGTGTGTTTCTCCTCACAATAGTTTATCAATTCCATTATCATTCTACTAAGTGGAGTAACCTAGAATTGCCTAGGCTTCCTGAGGAGTTAGAGATAACCATCGTCAATAAATATTTATTGAGCACCCTCTTTATGGTTAAGAGACTGTGCCAGGCACTGTACGAAATCGGATTACAACTGCACAGCCACTGCCCAAAGGGGCTTGCAATCTAATTAGAGACACCAGATGAGATAAACAGGGATGATGCGCTCAGGCCAGGCAACCCCATATTGTTGGTCTAACAGAGAGAGGAAAAGATAGTGTGCTTTATTAGGTTAAAGGGGGCGGGGGGAAGACTTTTCCCCTCTCTGTATATCCTTTGTGTTTATTCCAGTCTGGGTTTAGGAAAATGGCTTTGGTTTGGGTAAGTGTTGCTATCAATAAGGTCTTAGAGATGAGATTGGAGACATACTTCATCATTTTTCTTGTCCCCTTCCTCCTTGTTTTACACATCCCCAGGGCACAGGCATCACCTAATGCCATTTAAGTCAGGATCAGTTGTCTGCAAAGTGTAGCCTTTTTAGAAGCAACAAGCTTCAAGCCCTTCCTTGTGTTCTGAGTCACCAAGGTGGTGGGGAAATCAGCCGAGAAATGCTGTGAGGAAGAGGGGTTAATAAACACCCTAGTCGCTTTCAGGGTGTCTGACTCTTTGTGAGCCCATGGACTGTAGCCCACCAGGCTCCTCTGTCCATGGGATTCTCCAGGCAAGAATACTGGAGTGGGTTGCCAGGCCCTCCTCCAGGGGATCTTCCCGATCCAGGGATTGAACCTATGTCTCCTGCATTGGCAGGTGGCTTCTTTACTACTAGCGCCACCTGGGAAGCCCATGTTTTATATCAATCATCCTCAAAGAGGGTTTCCTGGACCAGCGTCACCGGGGAACTTCTTAACAATGCAAATCCTCCAGTCCCATTCCAGACCTACAGAATCAGCGCCTCCAAGGGGATCCGGCAGCCCGGACTTTCAACAGGTCACGCTGGTAACGGATGCACATGCCCTGGAGAGCATCTGCTTTCTGTGCTCAGCCATCAGAATGGGGCCAACCGATGTAAAAACCCCAAAGCAGAGACTCTCCTGACTCTTGTGTGATTGGGGTTGGAAAGATGTCTCTGTAATTTCAAGATAAGAGGACTTAGGTCTTTTAAAAAAAAAAAAAAAGGAAATTTTTTGTTGGAGAAAGAGAGACAAAGGGGCTTTCTGGAGGGGCTGGTTCTGGGGGTGGGTTCCCGTTTACTGTTGAGGAATCTGAAGGAAAGCTCAAGGGCAGGACCTCAGCTCTTTTCTGCAGTCTCTGTGGGTTCCCACAGGGACCTCATTCAGTAACCTTGGCAAGTGCATTAGCCCCAGTGACTGACGATATGATCCATCAGTGATGACATTGCGAGTGGAAATAATCTCAGAGGGAGGAGAGGATTGCTTGCAGTCCTTTTTGCCAGGAATTGCAAAACTGGAGGTCTCAGCCTCAGAAAAAGAGGAGATGACCAAAGCAGCACATGAGCAAGACTAATCAGGAGAATAGCTGTTTGTTGTTTAGTCTCTAAGTCGTGTCTGACTCTGTGATCTCATGGACTGTAGCCTACCAGGCTCCTCTGTCTAGGGGATTCTCCAGGCCAGAATACTGGAGTAGGTTGCCAGGCCCTCCTCCAGGGAATCTTCCCAACCCAGAGATCGAACCCATGTCTCCTGCATTGCTGGCAGATTCTTTACTCCTGAGCAACCAGGGAAGTCCTACCAGCAGATAAGGAAGAACACAAAACTCCTTCAGAAAAATGGAAGTGCAGTTTGTGATCATGTGTGGTTCTTATTCAATGTACAGATTTATGACTTGGTCCCAGGAAAGAGTGAAAGGGAGTGGGGAAGATGAAAAAGTTCAAGGACCTGTGAGATCTTGGGGGGCAAGTCAAGAGAGTGCTGACTCCTCAGTATATACTGTCTCACGGAGCCTCATGCCTGGAGAACGTCAGTGACTGGCTCAAGGTTTCTACAGGTTGTAAACACGGTAGCTGACCACACACCCTGTAGAAGACTAACAAGGCTGAAGTCCCCAAAACCTGTGAAGCCTCGAGCTGAGAACTGTAAATCTCGAAGTAACCCCCTTTGGGTGGTGATTATCACCCCAGTGAAGGAAACAGGCTGAGAGAGAGAGAGGAAGCAATTTCATTAGCAGTAATGGGGTTACTGGAGCAGAACCCTGCAGCTTACAACTTTGATGATGGCTTGTTGAGGAAAGCAGACCCCCAGAAGACATAAATCAGTGCTGGATTCAGTGAAGGGGAAAGGACAAACTGAGTGAAGACAATTTATGGTATGAGGCAGGGAGACCTTAAATTCTCCTGGTGAGGTTTCTGGAGCCCAGAGAAGGACCCTGTCTCTAATGTCTCATAAATGCAGAATAAAATCTTCCGTTCCAGGCAGCAGGCGGTTTATAGAGCTCGGCCCTACTCTCTCCTAAGTGGTTACTTCCAATTAAAAAAAAAAAAAAAAAAGAGCCTACAATGACACCGGGATGGAAGATAGAGAAACTTTTCAGTTTAGAGGCTCAAGGATTCCTGGGCCTGGAGGAACTTGCTTCAGAGAAGGTGTATCCTCAAAGACCTCTATAAGGACTCACAAGTTACCAAACCAATTGGGACCTCTGGTATTTTTGCTTCTCAAATTATTTTTCACAAATAACTTCTTATGAGTGGGTAAACACTTCTGGAAATAAAAGACTTGGAAGTAAATAGGGCATTCTATTAAGAATTAACTAAAATAAAAAAGAATCTGTGTAGTTAATTTCAATTTAGATTAATAGGGGCATATTATTATACACTGGTGTTCTAGAATGCTCAACAAGAACAACATTTAATTTTCAAATGAATGTAAAAGCTTTCTCCTCTTAATGTTTTATATAATGCAGTTAAAAAACTAATTCATGCAGCCATAATGCCTACATATATATTCCGACATAATTATGTATACATGCCACACAGCTATCCATTTATAGAATTAACTAGGTATAGTTTTACAGATTTAAGTCTATACAAATATAATATTTACAAAGACTAATTAATATTAAACACGCACATACATCTATGTATAGCATTAATATTAAAACAACATCTAAGGGCTGGCTGTGTGGTTTTCAGTTTATGCTTGGTAGTATATCAAAGAGTCACATTTTAAAGATTTGTTTGCTTGAAAATACCTCAGTAAAGTTATCTATTAATGGAGTGCATCGGCTTCCCTGATAAAGAATGATGCCATTTAAAGAAATACTAGGTCATTATGTCCTACTGACAAGCATAATTAGGAATGTCTGTCTCCAGATTTCATAAGAATAGAGAAAAAGTTGTTGTTCAGCAGAGCCAAATCATGCTCTCTCCCCCATGGAGTAATTTAAACCCAGGCTGAGCTGGAACAGGGACAGGTGTAATTAGGCTGGTGTCTGCCCCTTCCCGCCTGGCAATTACCATAATAAGACCGACTACAGAGAGGCCAGAAGCTACCGGCCACTTTGGCTGTCGCCTTCTAAGACTGTCACCGGCGGAGAACAAGGAGGCCATTGGACCAGGAGGAAGAGCTCTTCAGATGCTGGTAATTGGCCTAGTGACAGGAGTGTCTGCAGATGACAACGGGGCCAGGCAGCAGCCCTGAGAGACGGGGCAGCAACAATGAAGTCACACGGGATGAAGGACTTCAGTGAATTTACAGGCACGTCATAAATAAATCCGAGGGCGTGGGCGGGCGGCTGACTACCAGAAGCACATTGTGTAGTCATTGAGAAATACAAACATGGAGCCATGTTTGTATTGTAACACAAGCTCTGTTGACTTGTCCGGAGTGTCCTGGTCATCGTGCAGATCTCTGTGGATGAGGAAACTCTACCGACCAGTGTCTAGGGGTAAGGACATTGCATAATACACCACTCTGCGGAACAGTACTTTAGAATGGGGCTCACAGGTGGGGTGCTTTGTAAGCACATGTTGCTTTTCTTTTCTGAAAACCAATGCTGGTGACTCTGGGGTCTGGGAGGTGGATGTTCCTTGAGCAGATCTTCTGTCAAAGGATGGGGGATCATGTGGCCTTAGCTCTGATCCAATCAGCTTTGGCTCTGCAGGAATCTTCCTAGAGTCTGAACCTTGAGTTCCCCAGTAACTGGTGCTGTCCCGGCTCTTTTTGGTGTGGGTGCCTGTACATCTGTTATCTTGCGCTCAGTTCCTTGTGTGTTTTAGAGCTTGAGGAACCCCTTACTGATACTTCTCTACCAGCTGTTCCCACTGCGTATATGAGTCCCAAGACAACAAGTGTTTTCTTCCTGATGCTCCTTTGTGATAACTCTCAAATGATGAATCGTGGTCAGTATTATGCAGTTTAATTCAGTGCCTACCAGTGTGCTGCTGTGGCGTTTTGAAAGGCAGTTCCTCCAAAGTCCCTCATGTGTTGGGGAGGTCGGGGTGGGGGAAGGAATTGTATAGAGAAGGATGGAAGTTCTGGGTACTCTTGACTGGTGCCCAGATGAACATGATAATGACTTCATCTCTGCTATCCACTCATATTCTGTCTCCCACACATTTTATAGTGCTTTATTTTACTAGCCACTGACTAACTGATTCTTGAATGAATGAATGAATGAATAACACAAAGAGATTTCTAAGTGCAGAAGGACTTTTTTGCATGAGCAGAGGGCAACCGTTTGCTGAATGTTGCTAAAATATTTTCTGGAAAATTTCTATCATCATTAGATACATATATGTGTAAGTGATTGTATTTTGTGGTAAGTAACTTTGGTAGGTGGTTGCCAGATTTAGGGAAAAACAAAACAAAAGAAGAGGAAGCCCAGTGAGAAGTGGTAGCTCATGTATGCGAGATTGAAAGTTAAATCATGAAAAAATTTGTGAAAACATTTAAAAATGGATTAACATTGTAACCAAATGCTACTTCCCTTTAGCATACCACTTGACCTCTTAAAGATGGGGTTACCATGGTGGAATTTATGGTTTTGGTTGGTAACTCTGGTGTATGGTTGCCAGACTTTAAAACAAAGAAACAAACAAAAAGAATAAGAACAGGAAGCCCAGTTAATCCTGAATTTCAGGTAATAAAGAATAATGTTTTCACATGGAATAACTATACTAAAACATGAATTGTTGTTTATCTGATATTCAAATTTAACTGGTTTTCTTTTTCTATTGTAGCTGACAATCCCAGCCTGGAGACAACGTGCATGGTGGATTTGGGGGAGTTAGGCAGGAGGCATGGAAATCAGTTGGGTGGGCAATCAATGGCCTGAATGAGGGCAAGGGATGTAAGAATGGAAACGGAGACTGAGTCTCAGCTGAATGAAGCAATTTCCCCAAAGATCCCAGTTGGGCAGAACTCAACTGATGGCCTTCGCTGGCTCAGGGTCAACATTGTGTAACTCTTCTTAGCAGGTGTGGAAAATAAAGCAGAATTTGTAAAGGGCTTTCTTAGCTCAGGAACAAATTGGAGGAACTTGTTGTTCAGTCTTTAAATCATGTATGATTCTTCGAAATCCCATGAATTGCAGCATACCCGGCTTCTCTGTCCTTTACTATCTCCTGGAGTTTTCTCAAACTCATGTCCATTGAGTTGGTGATGCCATCCAACCATTTCATCCTCTGTTGCCCTCTTCTCCTCTTGCCCTCAATCTTTTCCAGCATGCGGGTCTTTTGCAATGAGCTTGGAAGAATTTAAAGGTGACTGTTTACTCCCTTGCTGATGGAGAACATCTTTATTAACTTCCTACATTCTTGTTGTATATTATCCCACTTAATTTTCACATCTGCCCCAGAAAGTAGGTTTTATTATTATCCTCAGTTTATGGAGGAGGAATCTGGAAACACAGATAATGTAGGTAATTCCCATAAGTAAAGAAGCTGGGGAGCTGTCAGTGGCTGGGGGGTGGGAGTGGATCCCTTTGATGAGTGTCTATCACCAAAGTGTTTGCATGTGTAAAGATGGAAATGAAAATAACTTAGAATCATAAAAAGTTATCCCTGGACTTCCTTGACGGTCCAGTGGTTAAGAATGCACCTGCCAACGCGGCGACATGGGTTCAGTCTCTGGTGTACGAAGATTCCATATAGAGAGAGGCATCTAAGCCTGTGCGGCACAACTCCTGAGCCCACGCTCTGGAGCCTGTGCTTTGCAGCAAGGGAAGTCACCGCAGGGAGAAGCCATCGTCCTGTAACTAGAGAGGGGCCTCTGCTTATTGCAACTAGACAAAGCCCACACGCAACAATGAAGACCCAGTGCAACCAAAAATAATAAATAAAATAAATTTTAAAAGCTGACAGGATGAACACCTATCTAGGTATCTATCTATCTGTGGCTCAGTTGGTAAAGAATCTGCCTGCAATTCAGGAGACCCAGGTTCCATCCTTGAGTCAGGAAGATCCCCTGGAGAGGAAAAAGGCAACCCACTCCAGTACTCCTGCCTGGAGAATTCCATGGACAGAGGAGCCTGGCAGAGTACAGCCCATGGGACTGCAAAGAGTCAGACACAACTGTGCGACTAGCTTTCACTTTCATCTATCTAGCATCTATCTACCTGTCTATTTATCTAAATTTATCCCCAAGCTTAAAAATAATCATGGGAGCAGACCTCAAAAGTAAAGAGATATAGCTACAATTTGGGAAAGAGTTTCTTAGCTGCGTGAGCTAGAGAAGTTTACTTAAATGCAGGGTTTGTAAAAAAAAAGATCCTCTCCTCACAGGCTTCTTATGAGGAGAGCACAGGTTTTACAACCCAAACAATTCTTCATGAATTTTACTATAACATTGTTTGGGGATGATATTTTTTTAACTCAAGGCTAATTTCCTATCTATGAGCCAAATAGCATAGTCACAATTTGAAATATTTAGTTCTATGAAGTATTCAATTATTATAAGGTAATTATGATAATGTGTGATTATAAAGTGATTCAGTTTAAAAAGTTATTATATAGTATTTACTCATAACATTTTTAACCCTGATTTTTTTTCTAATATACTTGTCATTATACTTTTATAATGGAACTTATCTTGAGGTTCATCTCCCTTGAACTTCATCCAACGGGATTTAGTTCTCGAGTAAAAAAATGATGTCATTAAATGTACTCTTTACTACCTAAGGTGTCCCTCACAAGCATCCTGGACCATGTAATGCAAAGGCTCCAGTATTATGTAGCTTTGATCTCATGCTCCTTGTAATAAGAGATATTAACTAGATCAATGCAATGGGTTCAAAGAAATAATCAGATTAAAAATATATTTACATGGGATGACCAAACTGGTTAAGCTATGTATATTTTCTGTGTTCAGTTGCTCAGTCATGTGTAACACTTTGCGACCCCATGGACTGCAGCCTTCTAGGCACTTCTGTCCAGAGGATTTTCCAGGCAATAATACCGGAGTGGGTTGCCATTTCCTTCTTCAAGGGACCTTCTCCAACCAGGGATTGAACCCACATCTTGATATGTTGTTTAACTGAATGATCCAATTCAGTGAGACTACTCATATTCTTAGGTCTTGAGAAATGTAGTAATACAACAGACTAAAGCTACTTATGGTGAAAATGGAGAAACTTTACCTCTCACATCAAGTAGCTTCACCTTGCCACACTTCCTTTGTGTTTTATAACCCAAATGACTCAAAATTTCCTCAAAGTTCATGCTTGAAAATAAACCCATGCTTAGTGGGTTTTTTTTTTTTTAACAACTAAATTTTTTTCTGTGAGTTAATAGAACCTATTTAAATACCACTTCAAAAAATAACAGTCTCTACCCTTTGTTATCTGGGAAGTCTCCATTTGCTTTAAATCAAGATTTTATAACAAGAGATGAACTAAAACCTTTTATATATTTGTCTAGCAGTTCATTAAGAGTCAAAGAAATAAAATGAATGGGGCAAAAATGATAGCAGAACTTGGGTCTGAAGGCGGGCAGATCTGTGTTATTTTAAGCTAGGTTGCAAATATGGGTAATTTAATAAGACAGTTTGTTTCTAGTTTCCTGGACTATGCAGCCCGTGTCTTTTCCTTTTGCTGTACAAATTCAGAGGCCAACCCCAGGTCAACTTTGGAGGACAAGTCCCAGTAATATAAATATGTGCTGCTGGGCAATGTTAAGAATGGAGAGTGAGATCCATGGTTCTGCCCTCTGGCTTTTTATTTCTTCATTTTTGGAGAGAATGTTGACTGAAGTCTTTAAAAGCATTTTAGGTTGGCGGGCTCTCAATTTCTCAGCCCAAGTGGCAATTATCTGGGGAAAAGTAGTTGATTACATCAATATAAGAGTTTTCATCTGGGTTTGCCAAGGCATTATTATTAAAATGAGTTAATTAAATTGACTTAAAGGTAGAATAGCATTTTTATTATGCCTAACGGGTTATGCTATGCCACTGGTTGGCTAGTTGGCATAATTCAAGATGCAGTTGTATGGATCAAAAACAGCAGTGTTCCTGGTGTCCAGATTGGATGGTCTGGTCCTAAGTTCAGTGGTTTGAAGACAAAGACATACAGAAAGCAGTTCTATGAATAATTTAATTACCATTATTTTCTCTTTGCCTATTTCTATATCTCATACTACTCTTAGAAACTTGCCATGTCTTGAGATCTAGAGAAAAAAATGAAAGTTGCTCAATCATGTCCAGCTCTTTGCGACCCCATGGACTATACAGTCCATGGAACTCTCCAGGCCAGAATACTGGAGTGGGTAGCCATTCCCTTCTCCAGGTAATCTTCCCAACCCAGGGATTGAATCCAGGTGTCCTGCATTACTATGAGGTTCTAGATGAAGAAAATTGGCAAAATCTGGCTGCCACCCTCCATGTTTTGGCAAACTGTTGTAATTTGTGATACATTACATGAGTTTGTTCTGAGTATTCTGATGCTTCAATAAATGCTTCAATAGCCATGCTATTGATGGAATATCTTTGTGGATAATTAAGAAGAAAAACATTCTGCTTAGATTTTAAATGTATTATGATAGTTTCAGTAACTTGTTCACTTTTCCTAATTGGACACATATCAATACGAGCTTGCATTTCTATTTGTTTTTTTCCCAAACTTTAAGCTTTTTATTTTGTATTGGGGTGTAGCCAGTTCATAATGTTGTGGTAGTTTCAAGTGAACAGTGAAGGTACTCAGCCAGACACATACATGTGTCCATTCTCCCCCAAGGCTGGCACATAACTTTGAGCAGAGTTCCATGTTGATCTTGCATTTCTGAACAGATATAACCGAGAGGGAAAATAGGCGTGTTAGAAGATATGGTTAGGGTTAAAAAACAGCTTTCAGGTAATTGATAAATTATTTAAGCCATTGAGAGAAATGGCTGTTGACTCTATTTTTCTTGCTGTGCACACCAGGATATTAAAGAGAGGCAGTTTGTTTCAGCAGGGTTGCTATAAACTGCAGAATCTCTGCCACTGATGAACATTTTTTAATTTTAGCTGATGAAAATGAGGAAAAAATGGATGGTAATGCTGAATTTTGAAAAAAATAAGGGAAACATGATACATTATTTGGGCAAGTCATTTATAAATAGAAATGTAAGAAATGCTTAAGATGGTTAATAGCAAAATTCAGTACCCCTCCTGGGAAGTTAAATACGATTACTGACACATTCATTTTGCAGAAATGCATTTGGTATATTACTGGCCAAGTTGTGACTCTTCATTAGAAGTCAGGGGTGTTTATGCATCTAGGCTAAAGAAGAAGGCCATGAAAGGGCATTTTATTTCCTTTAAAGAACTTTTGAAAATTCTCATCACTCGAGGACCTACTTATCTATTGCCTTAAGACCACAAACTTATCAGAGTTTCTCTTCCAGCCTTTTCCCCATCGTGGCTTGCAGACAAAGATCTTGTCACTTGATTTGATGATTTCTTTTTATTAACAGTTCAAGAGGTCATGCTTCCTTTTCATTTAAAAACATTTTTATTACTGGTGGTTCATAACTTTCTAAGATTTTGTTCAGTCTCTAGCCTGGGTTAGCAATTAGGCTATTTGTTCATTTTTTTACAAACTTTACCGAAATGACTATCAGGTGGCATGTTGAGTGGAGACCATATGTGGTCTTGTTGGCACACGATCTGTGGGTGCAGTATGGCTCGGGAAGTGTGGGGATGACCAGCATGGGTCTGGGGGAAAGATTTCAAAAGTCCTATATGCCTGGAAGCTGGGCTCTGATACTAACTGACTGAGGGACCTTTGTTCAGATAGTCATTAAATCTACACGATGAGGTCAAGTGTATGTAAGATGTGTGTGTGTGCGTGTGTGTGTGCTTAGTCGTATCCAACTCTTTGTGACCCCATGGGCTATAATCTGCCAGGCTCCTCTCTCTATGGAATTTTCCAGGCATAAATACTAGAGTGGATTGCCATTTCCTACTCCAGGGGATCTTCCCAGCCCAGGGATCAAACCCACATCTCTTGCATCTCCAGCAGGTGAGTTTGGCAGGGGGATTCTTTACCACTGAGCCACTAGGGAAGCCTAATATGTAAGATGGGGTTGTCCTAGTGTCTCATACAGAATAAGTGCAAATAAATGAATACTGGATTCAGTTTCCTTCTCTCTCTAAAATCCTCTGTGATTATCATTATTACAAAGATACTGAATCTGAAGGATAGGATGAATTTGTGGGCACACTAATTAAATGTTGACAACCAAGACAAGGGAAAGAAACAAGAAAAGAAAAATCAGATCTGTAAGTCAAAAAGGCAATTCATTTTTTAAGTGACACAATTGAGATATTTTTTCATGCTTCATTCACATATCTCCCTGAGATTGCATTTAAATGTGGCTGACCATTCCTGAAAAGACTTGACTGTCTTTGGTTGACATTTCTACCCATTATATTTGAGTTCAATATATCCACTTTTAAAAATTTTGCATGGAATACGGCAAGGACAGCAACTTTGGGGAGTTGGCTGTTCCTCTCTGGTTTTATTGATCTGGAATTGGCCCAAGGCCCTCCTGGTGTGTCACACATTTGGTTTCTGAACTCAAACAGGAAATGCTGAAGAAGATTCAAACAGAGACAGCAACAAAGTGGTGTTTCCCAAACATGAATGAAATATTGCTTTAAAGTGGAGGGGATTTCCATTGCCAGAAACTTTTTTCATTTCCCTAACCCCGTCAGAATTGTTTTCCCAACCTGGAATTGTGATATTCTACTGACAGGCAGTGATGAAAGCTGAGGCGGAGATGGAGAGATAGCTCTGGAGGAGGCACGAAGCCAGAGGTGCACACCCAGGGGAGGGGCGTGGAGCGCCTAAAGATTGTCCAGGTGCCATGGGGCTTGGTGTTCAGGGTTTTTTCGTTTTGTTTTGTTTTTAAAGAATACCTCAGTGGTGCCCCACGTCTGTGGCTTCATGACAGTGCTCAGTACAAGGATTTGACTTATCATGTTCTCCCTCCATCAGACCTGAGCCCAACATCTGGGGGCCGATTTTGCAATCCTGCCCTTACATCACCAGTGAAGAACTCTCTGTCAATATGCAGTACGCCAAACAGTGTTCCCTCATAGCATAAATAATTGGCCTGAACATTCTTTGTGGCATTTCTCTCAATGATACTTTCCATTCAAGTTGGAGTGCAATTGAGTAAGCACTTTCTGAAGAAAGTCTTGTCATCCAGAAACTTCTCCCAGAGTCCTAAAATTTAGCAGGTTAAACACACAAAAGTGGTTTCATAGCTTTTAAAAACAGATGATTAGATATGTAAGAAATAAAGAAGTTTATTCTGAGAAGCATGGCAGCTGAGCTCCTTGAAGACTGGAATAGTCTTTGTGAAGTACTTTGTGTCTACTATGGGGGTTCCCAGGAGGTGATAGTGGGTAAAGAATCTGCCTATCTATGCAGGAAAATTTAAGAGATGCGATTCAATCCCTGGGTTGGGAAGAGCCTCTGGAGAAGGGCATGGCAACCCATTCCAGTATTCTTGCCTGGAGAATTCCATGGACAGAGGAGACTGGTGGGCTACGTCCATAGGGTTGCAGAGTCAGACACCACTAACTCTGACTTAACATGCATGCATGTCTACTACAGAAAAACAACCTAATAAAATTTTGTTTTTAAAATCTAAATGTTGAGCTCTTTGGTGGCCTTGGAAGTCCAAGTGGAATTGCTTCACAGATTCTCTATTTCAAGCACCTTGTAGTTAAGAGAAAAAAGTACATTTATTAATCAATACTTTATCTCTTTATTTGAAGGGAATCATTGGGGCGCATGCCCTCTTTGTGGTATCTTACGTGATGATTGAGGAAAATGATGTCTTTAGGAAGAAATTGGCATGAAGTTAATTTTGTTTTTCACCTGCCAGTTCACTTCGCTTTTCAGGCTCATGAGAGCTGTTTTGTGAGTGTGCGAAACACAAAGGACCTGAGATGCGCATGGCGCCAGGGTTATTAGGATTCCATTTGGTTTTTCCACTAATTAATGGAAAACCCTTCTGTAAGTACGCAGTTCTAAATAAGTGCATGACCTTACAATGACTGTAACCTTCCCATTAGAAAATGCAGTGTTCCTAATGTCAAACTCCCAAGTTGAATTTTTTTTGTCTGATAAATCTATCTAGACAAGCGTTGGCTTCTTTCTTTTTCTCTTCTTTAGTTGTACAGTAAGTGGACAGCAGACTGGTTCCAAACAGGAAAAGGAGTATGTCAAGGCTGTATACGTCACCCTGCTTATTTAACTTACATGCAGAGTACATCATGAGAAGTGCTGGGCTGGAAGAAGCACAAGCTGGAATCAAGATTGCCGGGAGAAATATCAATAGCCTCAGGTATGCAGATGACACCACACTTATGGAAGAAAGTGAAGAGGAACTAAAGAGCCTCTTGATGAAAGTGAAAGAGGAGAGTGAAAAAGTTTGTTTAAAGCTCAACATTCAGAAAACTAAGATCATGGCATCCAGTCCCATCATTTCATAGCAAATAGATGGGGAAACAGTGGAAACAGTGGCTGACTTTATTTTCTTGGGCTCCAAAATCACTGCAGATGGTGACTGCAACCATGAAATTAAAAGACGCTTACTCCTTGGAGGAAAAGTTATGACCAACCTAGACAGCATATTAAAAAGCAGAGACGTTACTTTGCCAACAAAGGTCTGTCTAGTCAAGGCTATGGTTTTTCCAGTGGTCATGTATGGATGTGAGAGTTGGACTATAAAGAAAGCTGAGCACCAAAGAATTGATGCTTTTGAATTGTGGTGTTGGAGAAGACTCTTGAGAGTCCCTTGGACTGCAAGAAGATCCAACCAGTCCATCCTAAAGGAGATCAGTCCTGGGTGTTCATTGGAAGGACTGATGCTGAAGCTGAAACTCCAATATCTGATGTGAAGAGCTGACTTATTTGAAAAGACCCTGATGCTGGGAAAGATTGAGGGTGGGAGGAGAAGGGGATGACAGAGGATGAGATGGTTAGATGGCATCACCGACTCAATGGACATGGGTTTTGGTGAACTGCGGGAGCTGGTGATAGATAGGGAGGCCTGGCATGCTGTGGTTTGTGGGGTTGCAAGGAGTCAGGCATGACTGAGTGACTGAACTGAACTGAATCTATCTATAAGAATATGTGTGTGCTCAGTCGTGTCTGACTCTTTGCAACCCCATGAATTATATAGCCCACTAGGCTCCTCTGTCCATGGGGTTCTCCAGGCAAGAATATTAGAGTAGGTTGCTATTTCCTTCTCCGGGGGATCTTCCCAACCAAGGGCTTGAACCCAATTCTCCTACATTGGCAGGCGGATTTCTTACCACTAGTGCCACGTGGGAAGCCATATATATATATACATACATATACATATATAAAGTTAGCTGCAATTCAGCATTCCCAGAATATTACTTTAAACTCTTTATTCTTTTAAAGAATAATAGTCAAGGCTATGGTTTTTCCATTAGTCATGTATGGATGTGAGAGTTGGACTGTGAAGAAATCTGAGCGCGGAAGAATTGATGCTTTTGAACTGTGGTGTTGAAGACTCTTGTGAGTCCCTTGGACTGCAAGGAGATCCAACCAGTCCATCCTAAAGGAAATCAGTCCTGGGTGTTCATTGGAAGGACTGATGTTGAAGCTGAAACTCCAATACTTTGGCCACCTGATGCAAAGAGCTGACTCATTTGAAAAGACCCTGATGCTGGGAAAGATTGAAGGCAGGAGGAGAAGGGGGTGACAGAGGATGAGATGGTTGGATGGCATCACTGACTCAATGGACATGAGTTTGAGTAAACTCCGGGAGTTGGTGATGGACAGGGAGGCCTGGCGTGCTGCAGTCCATGGGGTTGTAAAGAGTCAGACACGACTGAGCGACTGACCTGAACCGAACTGAAGTTGACTGTCTTTGAAACAAACTTAATGTAATTGTTCGCCTAAAACTAGAAAAAGAAAGGGACTTTACAAGAACTAAAGAGGTCATTAGTTGGAAGAGCTAGGTATTAAATTAGTATTGAAATAAGGCATGCCACTTTAGATAGTAGAGTTCTAGAGAATTCTCTAACCTTTCCCTTATGAATGAGAAATACCTTATGTTGCACCTATTCCTGGCAATAAATAATACTTTCTCTAGATATAAAGTGGAATGATACTGTGTATGCTCTATCAGGATGTAGATGACACTGCCTGCTATCACTGGGTAAAACAAAGAAGCTCAGCCTGATCTCATAGGAGTCCATGTAGCTTTGTTTAAACAGCTTCAGCAAAATATATATTATTCAAGAGAAAAATGGATCTGATAAAAAGCCTTGACTGTTATTTACCTCCTGATTTCATTAACATTTAAGGATATTTATCACAAAGAAATAATATTATTTATGTTTTGAAATAGTTGAAATAAATAAGGTTAGTTCCTGTAAGTATTAACATCTAAATTTGCATCAATTCCTTATGGCAAAAAGCAGCCATATTGGATATTTTTTTGCCTCAGTCTTGGATGTCAAGTAACAAACATTTACTTAGAACCCATAGGGGCATAGATTTTATGAGGAAGAAAACAGCTTTTTCCTTAAGTAACTTATAATTTTGTTTGGAGAGAGGGAGAAATAAGATGAAACAAAATGTTGTAAGAGTTATAATTAGTTTTGTTGTTTAGCTGCTAAGTCATGTCCGACTCATTTTCAAGCCCATGGACTGTACTAGTGAGGCACCTCTGTCCATAGGATTTCCCAGGCAAGAATCCTGGAGTGGGTTGCCATTTCTTTCTCCAGGGGATCTTCCTGACCCAGGGATAGAACTCATGTCTCCTACATTGGCAGGTGGATTCTTTACCACTGAGCCACTAGGAAAGCCCTAGACTTTTAAATAAGGACACTATTCCTATTCATAAAGGTGGACCTAGTTACCTATCCCACCTCCAGAGACTATCACATTGAAAGTAAATTTCAATATATGATCCTTGAAAGGACACATTCAGTCCATAAAAAGAGGTATTATAAGTTATTCTTCTGTCATTCTCTAACTGTATGATTGTGCAGATAATCTTATGACATGATTTGTGTGTTTTGATCCACTCTCCCTTCTTCCCCATTTAAGACCCTGTGTCATCTTGAGTCTCTGGGATTCTGTTTGTAGGTTCCAAAGGTAAGAGTTACCACACTCCATCCAAGCTTTTATTTTCTTAAGCCAGGGCTCTTAAAGAGCCGCGGACTGGATCATCCCCAAGGACAGAGAAAGAAGCATGGGTTTTAGAGGTGAGCAGGTGGAAGAAATTTGACCACTCCTTTTAGTTGACCTCTTCTTCTCCCCTGCCCATGACAATCACATGAGCAGCAGTCTACTATTGAAAGCAAATGTAGAAAGCAACATTTCTACAATTGAAAATGAATCTTACAATCCTCAGTGGTCCCCACTGCTCCCAGAAAATAGCCTAAATTCTTTTCCATGGCTGATGGACCCTTCAGGATCTGAATTCAGCTAATTAGTTTGTATTTACCTCCAGTGATAGTGTGTGTAGTTGCTTAGTCATGTCTGACTCTTTGCAACCCCATGGACTCTAGCCCAGTAGCCTCCTCTGTCCATGGGATTTTCCAGGTAAGAATACTGGAGTAGGTTGCCATTTCCTTCTCCAGGGGAACTTCCCGACCCAGGGAACAAACCCATGTCTCTTGTGTCTCCTGCCTTGCAGGCAGGTTCTTTACTGCTGAGTCACCAGAGAAGCCCTGTTTATCTCTAGCACTCCCAAGTAAATGCGTGCTTTCTCCCCTGGCCCCTGCATTTGATGCCTCAGTCACATCGTCCTCATCTCCACTGTAGCATGGTCTCTTCTGTTTTTCATGTTTGTTCTTCTCATTCGGAATACGTTTCTGGCTTCCTCCTCTTACTAATTCCTACCACCTCTCAAGGTTAGCTTAAGTGTCATTCTTCCAGGAAGACTCTCTCAACTCCAACTTTGATTAGTGGACCTTTTTGTTGAATCCCACAAGCGCCCTGCTCTTTCCCTATCCAAGTGCTTATCACACTGCAGGTACTTGTCTGTTGACGTGTATCGTGTGCTAGACCAGAAACCTGGTGACATCAGGGGACACAGTTTTTTCCCCATTTCTTTCCCGTCTGAGTCATAGCTGCCTTCTTCACTTCACTGATACTGAACTATGTGCAGTTCTGTGAAGAGTCCATGCCATCTTACTTATTGCTCTCTGCACAAACAGTTCACTGGACCAGTCAGACCATCCTTACACATCTCCCCCACCATCAGGCTCCATTCTTTAGAACCCACCTTCAATATCTGCTGCATCTCAAGGCTGGATTGGCTGTTCTCAGGGTCTCAGAATACCTCCTCATATTTATCTCTGCTCACCTATATTACAATGCATTTGGAAGTAGATTATAATGCAGAATAAGAAGAGCTCATCTAATGCATTTTTTAGAACTTGTTACTGAGATGTTAATCTAGCATTTCTCTTAAAATGGATTATTATTTTTCTCCTTTTATAAATAAAATATATATTTGTTATTTTTTTAAATCAAGCAATGGAAAAAAAAAGACTACAAGTCACCACAAATCTTGCCATCCTGATTAAGCAGCATTGACTTTTAATGAATATTATTTCAGACACCTCTCTGCAACCAGGGGGAATGAGTGTTGTAGAACAGAATATAAATATAAGATTTGCAAAGGATAAGAATATCAACAGATAGCTAGTAATAGTTATGCCAATGGGATCATCATATACATGCTTTTTAAAAAATACTAAGTTTTAAATTTTGCTTTAATGAAATTGGATAAAGGTATTCAAAAAAGCTTGTTTCATTTTTTAATAATTATTTTTTTGGCCACGTCACAGTGTATATGGGATCTTAGATCCCCGACCAAGGATCCAATCAGAGCCCACTGCACTTGGAATATAGAGTCTTAGCCACTGGACCACCAGGAGAAGTCCTATCACTAAATTTTACAGATAATTTGGCTCCATAACTTGTCTTGCCCTCACACTTCCCCCAGGGCACCTAAGTGCTGAAACGTAATCTTACGTGCTAACAGATGCAGGAAAGGAATAAGATATTTCCCCCACTTCCTTGTTCCTTCTGACATATCCCTCTTGCAGTGATTTGCATTTTTTTTTTCTCACATTTTTTTCAGGATGCATGAGGTGATGGTAAGCAATGGTTTAACTTGTGCATTTAGGTGTGGAAAAAGTTAGGGGAGATGTGTATATTGAAAAAAAAATGCTCTTATAGATTTATTGTGCTATGCTACTCTTTGCGACCCCATGAACCATAGCTCGCCAGGCTCCTCTGTCCATGGGGATTCTCCAGGCAAGAATACTGGAGTGGGTTGCCATGCCCTCCTCCAGGGGATCTTCCCAACCGAGGGATCAAACCCAGGTGTCCCGAATTGCAGGTGAATTCATTACTGTTTGGGCCACCAGGCAAGCCTGAGAATATTGGAGTGGGTCACCTACCCCTTCTCTAGGGGATCTTCCTGACCAAGGAATTGAACTGGGGTCTCTTGCATTGCAGGTGGATTCTTTACCAGCTGAGCTACATAGATGAGGAATATTATCCTGGCTTTAGTGGTTATCTGTGAATTCAGAGCAATGGCAGAGTTCTGGAAATTTCTTTTATCTTGGGGAGAGAGGTGGCAGAAAAGGGTGTTCAGTTTTTCTTAAATGAATTCAAGGTTATTAATTCTTCTGTGATCTATGGAAATGAAAACAAGAATGCATATTGAAATTAGTTCTAAAGGAGGACTTTTAGTCATGATATTGAGCAGTATGGAGGGGCTTATTTTTTCTGGGGAATCTATTACATTTCAGCCCTGGCATAATATTTCTACATTATATTTTCCTATTTCCTCTGTTACAAAAAGAAATTTTCTCTTGCTAAAAAAGGTTAAGATATAACTATGAATACAGTTTTTTACTTTAATTTTGACAATGCATTGCTATTGCTGCTGTTTATTCCACATGTGTCTCCATGGTGCAACCATAAGGAATGGTATCATGGGCCCAGGAGCAAGTCTTCAGTTACTTATATCTATTTAAGAGACTTATTATAGCATAATTTTCCATTTGTAAAAGACAATGTCATTTAAACCACTTAATATGAGCAGTGTTAATATAAATGTTATATTTATTTAAGGTTACAATTTAGAACACATTTGAAGACATAAATCCATGTAGGCACATTTATACAATTACATTGTTTACTGTTTACTTAATGTTGTTGTTGTCATTGTTCAGTTGCCCGGTCATATCTGACTCTTTGCGACACCCTGGACTGCAGCACGCCAGGCCACCCTGTCCCTCGCCGTCTCCCAGAGTTTGCCCGAGTTCATGTCCTTGCATCAGTGATGCCATCCAGCCATCTCATCTTCTGATACCTTCTATGCCTGCTCTCAATCTTTCCCAGCATCAGGGACTTTTCCAATGAGTCAGTGGTTCACATCAGGTGACCAAATTACTGGCGCTTCAGCTTCAGCATCAGACCTTTCAATGAATATTCGTTTGATTTCCATTTTATCTCCTATGCTACTTTATATCTGCCCACTAATTCTTAATAGAGTTAGGTTGTTTTCTTGATTTGAGAAAAATTATCCCACAGGTTACCTGATCATCACACCATATTGGGAAGTATGTGTGCATGTGTGTGTCCCACTCTTTGTGACCCCATGGACTGTGGCCTGCCTGGCTCTTCTGTCCATGGGATATCCCAGGCAAGAATATTGGAGTGGGTTGTCATTTCCTTCTCCAGGGGATCTTTCCAACCCAGGGACTAAACCTGCTTCTCCTGCATTGGCAGGCAGATTCTTTACCACTGAGCCACCTAGGAAGCTCATATTTGGAAATGGATAAGGCCATACAAGGCCTCACTGCTTCAGAAAGGCTCAGCATTGAAAACTCCCTGGCAAAATTTTTGTCACATATCAATAATTTCCCTTCATATCAGTCACCAGCAATCTCTTACCAGACTTGATTTATGAGTTTCTTTTTTTAAATGATTAGATTGACCTTCATTCTCTTTTATGTTTTTACTTCTGTGAGAATAAGCAGAAAGGTAAATATTACATCCTTAGATTATATGTAAACAATGTAAATCTCCGTAAGTTATGGTTATTTCTATTTTTCTACCTATCACTGCATTTTCTTCCATGCTTATTTATTATAAAAATTTTCTTCTACAATGCTGATGGTTCCTTGATATTATTTAGGGTTCATATATAAACTCTTCAACAATTCTCTGCTTTCCTTAGCTTCTCAACCTGGTTTCTTTCAAATGGGACATATTCCTTTTTCAAATGCTGTTATACTTCTTTAGTGTCCCTTTGAGAAGTTTCAAAATACAAATTCATTATGCCACAGGGCCTTGGTTTATTAGAGAGAAACTATTGAAACTATTTGTGTCAAAAATGATAACATATTATGTTTTAATTCTACAGTTCTATATTAATGAGATAATCAGAGATATGGAAAAAGAGACCTGTTCGAGGATATTCATTTTAGAATTAGTTTAAAAACTGGACCTCATTTGAATTTCCACCAAAAAAAGAGCTCACAAATGATGGTGACTTGTGTTATGGAATAGAATATATTTATTAAAGTCATATTGCAGAGCCATTAAATGTGTTGCATAATGTTTACAATATTGTGCTAAAGAAGCAAAGTCATTTGATTTCATTTTTATAAAGATATAGCTATATCTAGCATGGATGACTCAAAATTTTAGTAGTCATGAGAGATATAAGCTCTGACTTTTTTAAAAAACTGGAGTGTAGATGCTTTAAAATGTGTTAGTTTCAAGTACACAGCAAAGTGTTTCAGTATCTTCAGATTATATTCCATTTTAGGTTATTATAAGATATTGTGTATAGTAAATCCTTGTTGCTTATCTATTTTATATAGAGTAATTCATTTCTGTTAATCCCATACCCCTAATTTGTCCCTCCTTCCTCCCCTCTCCTGTTTAGAAATCCCAAATTTGTTTTCTGTAACTAGTAGTGATTATTTCTGAATGGAGTTATTACTATTGAGGTTTTTTTTTTTAATCTAGGGTCTTGAAGTTTTGTGCACTGAAAATATATTACTTTGTGGTTCTTAAACAGTTAATAAAAAATGAAACCAATTGACTTGGTTCACTAACTTTGGTTACAAATTTTTCACATTAAAAATTTTTCTCAAGTAATGTTTTGAAATGCCGCTTGACCTTACTAATAAGAAGTTCATTATCTCAGCCTCTTGTAAAAACCCCAGCTAGGTTCAAAGAGCCTGGCCCTCTTTCAAACGTCTGGTGGAGGAGAGAACTGAGAGTTCTGGCCAGTCCACTGGGACCAGTTTTGAACCCAGCTGTGAGACTTGTCCAGCACCTTCAGGGAGATGCTGTCCAACCACCCAGATGTGGTCTGCCTCCAACCACCCAGATGTGGTCTGCCAGCCTCTGCTTCTCCGAATAAGACAGAAAATGCCCTTGCGGTTCACACTGTCTTGGTGGTTACTGTTCAGGGGCACATAGCAGGCAGTCCGGATGCAGAGGTCAGAGAGACATCCTCTCCACCACCCGTCAAGACCGTTGGACAGCACCAGACCTATGCATGTTGAGCCCTGATCAGCAACCCAGGCTCCTCCCATCGCCCTTCTGGGACCGTGGTATCCATTTCTGCCAGGGGGACTAAGGAGAGGGTATTCTCAAGGGCTACTCAACCAATGTGGACTAATTTCAAAATCTGCATCATTGAAAATGGAAGTGTAAGTCATTCAGTCTTGTGTGACTCTTTGTGACCCCATAAACTGTAGCCCATCAGGATCCTCTGTCCGTGGGATTTTCTAGGCAAGAATAGTGGAGTAGGTAGCCATTCCCTTCTCCAGGGGCTCTTCCCGATCCAGGGATTGAATCCGAGTCTCCTGCAATGCGGGAAGATTCTTTACCGTCTTAGCCACCAGGGAAGTCCTGTGAAACCTCATTGCAAATTGATCCTATCCCAGCTTCTCTCTCCTCCTGCTCAGGCTGGGCAACAGTGTTTAGTGAAATAAAATATTCTATTACACTCTTTCTCCTGAATAATGGGCATCTACTTCTCTCATGTTTGTCTTCCAAGAGAGGCAACCTGGATTATTCTTCCAGTAAATTCTCTGCCAGGCTGTATGCCTCTAAAAGGAAAAAGCTACCTGGTTCACTTCACTTTAAAAAATTCCATTTTATGCATAAAGAATCAAGTAATGTTTTGAAACTAGAACTGAACTTAAAGACAGTTTCGTTCAAGGCCTTACTTTTACAGATGACAGATCGCAGTCCCAGGGGTAAGTCACCGTGTTTCACAGAGCAAATTAGAAGAATCCGTGCCAGGGTTTGGATCGGCTGTGACCCAGTCAAGTGTCCAGTTTTGTTTTGCTTTCTTCTCTTGCATGGTCAAATGTGGCTGAATGGAAAGTCTTCTCCACTTTCTGGCAAGAGCCACTGTAAGCTGTCACCAGCTTTAGCAATGGAGACTTTCTGTTCTATAGCTATATACATACAAAAATGTAAGATTGGCAAGCAGATACACCTTCTGTGTATATAATTAATAACTCACGCTTGAATTTCTGTATCTCATTAGAGGTAGTTGTCTCACCTTTAACTAGAGAAGACAAGCTTTATTTTTGTAGTGCTTTGCCCTATTATATTCGACAATAATAATTCACAGTGACAGATGTAATCCACCAAACTCATTATTTTCAACCCCGATCCATTTATTTTGCATTACCAATACACTGTTGATGCCTATCATTCCCTGGACTGGAGTGCTTGATGAAATGTTTTATTGCAGTATGTCAGAGTCTAAATAATTAACAGCAGGAGTAAGGCTGAAGCTTTCCAAAGTTACCATGTGTATTATAAAATCGTATGTAATGCACTCTGTACTCACAAGAACATGTCCTAGAGATGTGGTTTTGATAACATGATTACATTTAGGGAAAGAAGAATGGAACATCTCTCCTATAGCAGGTCTCATCTCTTCAAAGATGAAAAAATATGTGTATGTACTCAATCTATCAAAGGGAAAAGTAAACAGGATTTGAGCCTTTTTCACCTTTGCTGAGTTAAAAATCTCCAAAATCTATTGTGAAAAATCCCACTCATAATTTAACATACTGTACTATATAATAAAAACAGTTTTCTCTCTTTGATTTGTATTCTGTCAAAATCCTGGGGTGGGACAGAAGGATATTGTTGTGTGACAGGCAATGTGGACCTATGTGACTTCCCTTGACTTTGAAGGCATCGCTGGGAAGTTTGAATTGCAACTATTCAACCTTGAAGGGAGAGAAACTAAATGAAACACCTGTTTTTCTGATTACTGTACCACAAGGCCTTTTAATTAGTTTGTGGAAATGGAAGTTTTAGCTATTGAAGCATATGGCTATTTTCCCCCAAGAAAATGGACACGTGACTACACATCATTAATTTGTGATTATTATTAAAATCAGAATATAATTTGAAAGATTGTACAGTAATAGATATATTTTCTAGACTAGAAAAGAGCTAAATAAAAAAGCAGGAGAGGTAGTCATAAAAATTTCCATCTTTTATATGAGCACTCCTCATTGATTGATGGTATAATAGTGTCCAGAATATGTGTTTATTCATACTGAAATTTCCATTGCAAATGCTGAATAAAACTGTTGATCATTATTTTATTGGCATTCATTCTTCTAATCTAGTAGAACTCGTCTTTCTCAAAAATTTGGAGAGCAATAAATTAGTGTATGAAACAAAGGCTAGAAAAATGGGAATGGCCAAGGTGAATATATTCTGAAAATGTTTTCTCTATGTTGTTCTCATTATATACAAGTGGAGACTTTTCTCCACCATATTCTTGTACTTTAGTTTGGGGATCAGAAAATTCTATTGGACTGTAAGGTAATTCCCCCACTCAGCTAGATGTCATCCTGAGGTCATCTTAAAGATCTCAACCCCTTAGTGTATTTGTAAGGGAAAGAGCAACAATTTGGCCTCCTGATTTTTTTGTAGTCACCTCTGCCAAAAAGCTGTAAACTATGTTTCTGTTGGGGAGTTCCCTGGTAGCTCAGATGGCAAAGAGTCCACCTGCAATGCAGGAGACCTGGGTTCAATCCCTGAGTCAGGAGGATCCCCTGGAGAAGGGACTGGCTATGTATTACTGCCTGGAGAATTCCATGGACAGAGAGGTGTCTAGAGGGCTACAGTCCATGGTGTGCAAAAGAGTTGTACAGACTGAGCAACTAATACTTTCACTTTTCAGAGTATGCTTCACGAGTATTAGGTCACAGTAATCCTAGATTCTTGAGGTGAAGTGCATGAGCTATTAGCAACCTCATAATCATGTCTTATAGAATGTTGTTTTTTTTTTTTCCTCAGCCTTGCTTTGGGCATAAAGGGCATTTGATAAGTATATGAGGTTTCAGTTTCTTTCTGAGAGAAACTTTATGAATTATTGCTTAGCAATGAATGAAATAAGTATAGGTAGCATGGTGGGAATATAATTATTTAAGAGCAAAAAAAATCTCAAACAAGAAAACAGCTTTGCTATTAATAAACTGCAAACATTCACAGCGGCACAAATGACTCAACTGTTGTGAAATTTGAATTTCTTTCATTGTTTATATCTAAATATGAAACATACCTGGCAACGGAATGAGACAGAACATGCCTTCTCTTTTTCCATATAATTTACACCATGTGTTTGGCCAAAAGTGCTGATTACAAAATATGACTGCAATTGGACAGCATAACAATATGGATTTCCACACCTATGGCATAAGGCTTGGTTTGTTTTGATTAAAGAAATAATTGTGATCCAATTTCATAACGTTGATCACAATTTCATCACCTGTGCCTGGAAGGAGAAGAAAATATATGAGGGGGTATAGCAAAGTGCAAACTCATTAAAAATTGTAAGAAATTATGATCATTACATTTAAAGCAAAGGTGTGGTATTGTGTTTAATTAAACAAAGTTTGCAAAGTGTTCTGTGAACTTTGCTGGGATTGTGCAAACTTAGACAAGGCACTTTTAAAAAAATTACATTTAATGGAATATTTTGAGAACATGTAATTTGAAGAGCAAATGGATAATTTACCATGAGAAAACTCCTGGCATTGTATTTTGCTTAGTAAATGTGAGGTACAAGGATGCCTATTCAATTCTTTAATGTCAAAATCAACATATTTATTCATAAGATGTTTACAAAGGAAATAAAAAATACTGTAACATTTTTTCTTTGGTTACAAAATAGTTTCTTGGGAGATAATGAATAGTTAATAGGTTCTTGAATTTTCATGATATTATGTGCCTAGACTCATTCTCAGTCAATTTTTAAAAAGCTAATACTGTAAAAGAATATGAGTCCTAGGAAAACATTGTCAAATTTCTCAATCTCCACTTCTCGTCTCAGTGGAGCTCTGTGTGTGTGTTAAGTTGCTTCAGTCAGGTCCAACTCTTTGTAACCCCATGGACTGTAGCCCACTAGGCTCCTCCATCCTTGGGATTCTCCAGGCAAGAATGCTAGAGTGGGTTGCCACGCCCTCCTCCGGGGGATCTTCCCGACCCAGGGATCAAACCCACATCTTTTGCATTGCAGGTGGATTCTTTACAGCTGAGCCACCAGGAAAGCTCCCTCATGGAGTGCTCGATAATGCTAAAGACAGGACAGAGTAAGCCAGACACCCTCTCTCTCTCAATCAGAATATTTGGCCTGAAAAAGATTTCCAAGTACCCGGGGGAAATTAACAGCCTTTGTTGACAAGCATTGTTTTGTAGAGTCAGACATGACTTAGCGAATAAACAACAAAAAATTGTTTTAAGCAGAATCTACATCCAAATTTGGGTTGGGGTTTGCTGTTCATATTGAATGGCATTTTTTCAAGACATAATTCAGTTAATCATTTGTATGGCAAATCTTATTCTTCTCTGTTCTTTGGCCAGAGCAAACTGATGAGGAAGGGAGCAAACCTCATTGGTGGTAGTGATTGGTGGCCATTTAGTCACCAAGTCGCATCCAACTCTTGTGGCCCCATGGACTGTAGCCCACCAAAGGGAGGTAGTAAGTTTGCAAAGCTATGGGTGAAGAGAAATAAAAATCGAAATGAAAACTTAAAAATCAAAAGTGAAAAATTTAATATAAATATTTCAGTATAAACTTCAAAATTTGAAATTACTGAAGTCACTTTGCAATATTTTTGTGGAAACATCTCTGGCCAAGAGGCTTGGAGAGGGGAAGAAAGAAAGGATTATGAGCTACGAGTGGCCACGTAAAGGAAGAGGCCATGTGACATGAAATACAACAGGTGATGGACCTCATTCAGGTGTGTGCAGGAGACCTGTGAGAGGTGAACCAGAATGGGCGATCATCAAGAGGGCAGGGGGTTCACAACATGGAATCCCAGTGAGTGAAAACATCCTACAATGTAGGACCTAATGACACATTTGAAATTGATGAATATAATGAGTAGGTGACAGAAGCTCAGAGTTGGAAGACTCAATTGAAGGGTGAGAGAAGGTCATAGGAAGAAAGTTGAATCTGAGTTGATTTTTAAACATGAATCAGTTGCAACACGTTGGGGACAGGATCCTTATGCTCAAAGACATAGTTCTAGGAAAGAGGACAAATGTAAGTAGGTTACATTTCACAGCTTTAGAAGACCCTGCGGCTTATGAAACATTTTTACAAGCTTATCTCAGACAGTTCTCACCACGACACAGTGATATAGCTAGGGTGATGGTTACTACACAATATTACAGACGTGTGAAGTGCAGCTCAGAAAAGCTATCACAAAAGAGCTGCTGTTGAGTCTCACACAGATGTGCTTGACTTTCTCTAGTTTGCTACAATAGCTAAGTTATAGCAAGGGGACTACCACAGTGCTTTGGCCTCAATAGGAAGAGCGTTACCAGCTGAAGGACCAAAGGCACCCAAATTCATACGGAAATGGGAAGAAATACATTTTTTTTAAAAAAGTCTGTCTGTAACCTGAAATAATCCATAAACTTATGATAATGACTAGTTAAAAGGCTTCCCTGTTGGCTCAGATGGTAAAGAATCTGCCTGCAATGCAGGGAGACCTGGGTTTGACCCTGGGGTTGGGAAGATCCCTGGAGGAGGGAATGTCAACCAATTTCAGTATTCTTGCTTGGAGAATCCCCATGGACAGAGGTGCCTGGTAGGTTACAGTCCCTGGGGTCGCAAAGAGTTAGACAGGACTGAACGACTAAGCACAGTACAGTAAAAATATATAATTTCAACAATTCTTTTCAACTTAAAGCTGGGATGAATCTGCACAAGAAAGATGAACAAAAGTAAGACACACATGGCAAAACAAATGAAACAAAAAATAAAGATAAGAACAGTGGGACACATCAGGGTATAGTATAAAGTTCTACGTGATCTGTATTTTCCAGTCTTTGCAGTCTCTGTATTGTAGTTTAGCTGCTGTAATTCAACGATCTCTATTCATTATGAGGCAGAATGCACATTTGACTATGGACCTGTGTGACCTGGATACCTGAAAACCTGTCCCCAAGCATAAGGCCATCTTTCCAACATGTCAACAGAAATAGGTCCTTAAAGCAGAGTGGCATATTTTCTTGAGGCCAATTTGTCTACCAACATGCATTCTCCTATCTCAGAACAACATACAGAGACGCAAGAGTTTAAAATGAATGAAAACATATTCAATCCATAATCAAATGAAAATGTTTGGGACTGGTGCCAGAAAGTGTTCCTGAATTAGACTTTCTTCAGCACCTAAATTTAGGCATCTGGCATTCTATTTTAAGAATCATTCAAATTTTTCAAATGAAGGATTTGCCTTTTGATTAGGAAACTATAATTTCATTTAAATATGAAACATGCTGTCCTTGACTTGGAAAGCACTGAATTCTATGTCATGAAAGAGGTGACCTCATCAGTGAGTAATGAGGAGAGAAACTGTCAACCCCACCCCCAAAAAAGAGCATTGTTCTAGAATATTGGTAATTATTACAATGAAAATTATTAGTAAAAAATTTCTATCATGTTAACAAGGACTAAAGAATTATAAAACAGGAGAAGTATACTGCAGGAAGTTTCATAAATTACTGATTATTGCAGGAAGAAGTCTGAAATATTGTTAAAAGATGTCATATTTTTGAATTTTATTTTCATGAAGATTATAAAGCATGCTTGTAGTGGCATTTGCTTTTAATAAAATATTCTGATGTTATTACAAATACTTAAAAAGCTATGATAATTTAAATTCAGTTCAATATTGCGAAAAATAGTTGTGACTAAATTTCTTTAGAAATCTTATTGTATGACATAGGACCCTTCTTTATTTCACATATACTATTGATACAATATTATTTGACAATAATGTTAGATATTATGCTAGGTGTTGAGGCTATAATCATGAAAAAGAGGAGCATAATAAGATCTGTCTTCCTGAAGTGTATAGTCTAGTGGAAATTGTAGTGAAATAAACTAGCAGTTAGTACAATATGGTTATGAGGTTCTAGCATAGTGTGCTTAGAAGGTGAATTCGTAAAGATACATGCGTCCAATTAAATTATTTTTAAGCAAACTGATATGACTTGTCCTAATTCTCTATGTGGATTTAAGTTTTATTGTATTAATTATAATAGAGTCTTCTCTTTGTCATTCACCCATTGAATTCACATCAATGGCTGAAGCAGGTGGAATTAGTAATATTCTGAGAGATTGATGCTCAACAGGTAAAATAGTACCCTCTGGTCACACTTTGGCAGCACCCAACAGAACCTGTGACCTTCATGCTCTGTTACATTAGATTCCTGCATGGGTTTTAGCATCCTGTGGAATAAGAATTCTCTATTGACTGATCAAAATTATTGATTACAAAGTGGCTTCCTTGTAAAGATTTTGTATAAAAATAATTCAAAAATTTAAAGTAATCTTTAAGCCAAATGCATTCATTGTTGATTGCTACATAACACTTTATCTCAAAACTTAGTGGCCTGAACCCACAAACATTTTTTATCTCAGTTTCTGAGGCCAGGATTCCGTGAGCAGTTTAGCCAGGGGGCTCTGGGTCTGGGTTTCTCAAATGGTTGCAGTCATGACATCAGACAGGGCTACAGCCTCGTCTGAAGGCCTGACGGGCCTGGGAGGATCCACGACCAAGCTCCCCATGTGGCTTCTGGCCAGCGGCCTCGGTGCCGCACTGCATTGATCTTGCCCACTGCAGACCGGGTCACGGCAGCTAGCTTCCCCAGAGCACGTGGGCAGGGAATGTGTGATAAGACAGCATCTCCTGTGGCTTTTATAAACAAATCCAGAAGTCACTGTGTCTGAGTCCAGTCAGGAGAGAAGAACTACTAGGCAACTTGAAGAGGGGAAGTTTAATATAAAGAATCATTAACCAGCACAGCAAAGGAAACCATAAATGAGTCAAAAAGACAACCCTCAGAATGGGAGTAAATACTTGCAAATGAAGCAAATGACAAGGGATAAATATCCAAAATATACAAACAGCTCACCCAGCTTGATATAAAAAAAAAACCAAACAATCCAATCAAAAAATGGATCGAAGAGCTAAATAGACATTTCTTTAAAGAAGGCTTATTGCTGGCCTACAGGCACATGAAAATATGCTCAATATCATTGATTATTAGAGATATGCAGATCAAAACTACAATGAGGTATCACCTCACACTGATCAGAATGGCTGTCATCAAAAAATCTGCAAGCTGCTGGAGAGGGTATAGAAAAAGGGAACCCTCTTGCACTGTTGGTGCATATGTATATTGATACAGTCACTGTGGAAAGTAGTATGTAGGTTCCTTAAAAAAAACTATAAATAGAACTACCCTATAACTCAACAATCTAACTCCTGGGAAGATGCCCTGAGAAAAACATAATTCAAAAACACGCATGCACACCAATGATCATTGCAGCACCATTTACAATAACCAGGGCATGGAATCAACCTGAATGTCCATCAACAGATGAATGGATAAAGAAGATGTGGTAGATATATGTAAAGTAATATTATTCAACCATAAATGCGAATGAAATTGGGTCATTTGTAGAGACATGAATGGACCTAAGCCTGTCATACAGAATAAAGTAAATCAGAAAGTGAAAAATAAATATTATACATCAATGCATATTTGTGGAATCCAGAAAAATGCTACTGATGAGCCTATTTTTATTGGGCAGGATTGTGGACACAGACACAGAGAAAGGACTTGTGGACCAGTTAGCTGAAGGGGCATTCTTCTCACACCTTGAATCTCTTCTGCAAGTGTTGGCACCCCAGGAGACCATCGAAGACATCTTGGAATATGGTTATCATACCAAGTCTTGGAAAAAATGTTTTTCTCTGGATTATTTTTAAAGAAATTGTGAACATTCATCCCAGGAAACAACAATCCCACGATTATAGTTGAAATAGATTTGTCTTCTATTTTGGAAAAAAAAAAGTTTTTTAAGTGTATGTGCAGTATTTTTTCCATGATTTATAATGGGATTTTCATAATTATCCAAGAAACATAAAGATACACTTGGCACAAGAAAGACACATTATGATGTTAGGAGTTATAAGCACACTATGAAATAAAACTTTCAAGAAAAGTATTAATGAGTTCTAGAAATTAGTTCATCTGGCTCATTTACACACACATGTTGGTTACTTCTAATTTACTGCTCTGTGAGTTACAAAAGTTTGCTTCTTCCATATCCTCATAAATTTATTGGAAAACACTTTCCTTGGAAAACAGGAACTACTTTGTGTTCTCCCGTCATTTACAAGTTAATCCCAATTCAAGCAGCAGAAAGTCTGCAGTTGCCCGTGATTTTTCACTTCCATGAAAAAGTGAAAAACAGTTAGTTGCACAGTTGTGTCCTACTCTTTGCCATCCCACGGACTGTAGCCTGCTTGGTTCCTCTGTCCATGGGATTCTCTAGGCAAGAGTCCTGGAGTGGGTTGCCATTTCCTTCTCCAGGGGTCTTTCTGACCTGGGGATCAAACCCAGATCTCTTGCATTGCAGGCAGATTCTTTATCAACTGAGCCGTTAGAAAAGCCCAATATATTCACTTCCATGCTCCCTTTCAAATGATTCCATCCAGCAGATAACAGCCATAATTTTTAGAGTGTTTTGAAAAGAACAGCACATAAGATGCAGTTGAATATGGATTCTATGCGATGAGGAATAATGGAATGATGAATGAGTGCGGGAAATTAATATGGAGGGAAAACCATCGACAATCATGTAGAGGTAATTTTAAAAAGCAGTATGGATGTAGGAGCCAAGATGGCGGAGGAGTAGGACGGGGAGATCACTTTCTCTCCTACAAATTCATCAAAAGAATAACTGAACACAGAGCAAACTTCGCGAAACAACTTCTGATCGCTAGCTGAGGTCATCAGGCGCCCAGAAAAGCAGCCCATTGTCTTCGAAAGGAGGTAGGACAAAATATAAAAGATAAAAAGTGAGACAAAAGAGCTAAGGACGGAGATCCGTCCTGGGAACTCTTAGGCGGCATTGCTTGGGGTAGGGTCCGGGCCTGAGAGCCCTGAGGACAATCGGAGGGAGCTTCTGTGAGTTGCCAACTTGAACTGTGGGAGACCAAAAGAGAGAGAGTAAATTAACCGGCCCAAACACACTGCCGGCCGCTTGCAGAACAAAGAGACCGAGAGGGTCCAGAGAGGAGCTCGCAGGCTGCGGACCGGCCCAGCCCCGCCGGAGGCAGGAGGCAGGGGGTAGGGGAAGGTCGCGGCGAGACACAGGGCGCAGGCACCCGACCGGCGCGGGCGGGGATTGGGGCTGGGGACGCGGAGGGCAGAAGGCGCGCGCACCCGACTGGCGCCAGAGGAAACTGAAACTGGGTCCGTGGAAGGGAGGGGGCGCGCCACACCTGGGGAGAGTGCGCCCACCAAGCCCCTGGCTGCCTGGACCGCTCTGACGGGAAAGGCACAGAGAGCAGGCGCAGCTTTTCGCTCCGCGCTTTTGTGGAACACCCGAGGGCTGGAGCCTCGCGCAGCGCGGGGCGCGCTCCATATAGAGCAGCCGGGAGCCTGAGCAGCGCAGACGGAGAAAGCAGCGTCAGCCCCTCCCGGCAGCGCCAGCCCCTCCCGGCAGCGCCAGCCCCTCCCGGCAGCGCGACGGAACTAGCTACCTGAGTTAGAGTCCACCTCCGCCCGCCTGTGTCAGGGCGGAAATGAGGCTCTGAAGAGACCGGCAAACAGAAGCCAAATAAACAAAGGGAACCGCTTCAGAAGGGACTGGTGCAACAGATTAAAATCCCTCTAGGAAACATTGACTACACCGGAAGAGGCCTGTAGATATCGAGAAGCGTAAGCTGGAAAGAGGAGCTATCTGAAACTGAGCCGAACCCACGCTGACCGCAACAGCTCCAGAGAAACTCCTAGATACAATTTTACATTTTTCTCTTTTTTTTTTTCTTTTTTTTCCTTTTTTTATTTTTTATTTTTTCTCTTTTATTTTCCTTTAAAATCCCCTATTACTCCCCCATTACTCCTTAACTTTCATTTCCATAGACTTCTACGATTTTTTAAGTAGGGGGAAAAAAAAAAATTTTTTTTTTCTTTCTTTCTTTCTTTTTTTTCTTTTTCTTTCTTTTTTTTTTTTCTTTTTTCTTCTTTTTTTCTTTCCTTTTTCTCTTCTATTTTCTATTTTTCTTTTTCTCTTATTTCTTTTAAAGTCCTCTAGTACTCCTCTACTACTCCTTAATTTTCATTTTCAATACACTATAACCTTACAAAAAAAAAAAGAGAAGCCCTATTTTTAAACCGAAGATTATTCTCTCCCAATCTTGACTCTCTGTTTTCTACCTCAGAACACCTCTATTTCCTCCTTTCCCCTTCTCTTCCCAATCCAATTCTATGAATCTTTGTAGGTGACTGGGCTACGGAGAACACTCTGGGAACAGACAGCTGCGTAGATCTGTCTCTCTCCTCTTGAGTCCCCCTTTTTCTCCTCCTGTTCATCTCTATCTCCCTCCTCCCTCTCCTCTTCTTCATGTAACTCTGTGAACCTCTCTGGGTGTCCCTAACGGGGGAGAATCTTTTAGCCATTAACCTAGAAGTTTTCTTATCAGGGCTGTATAGTTGGAGAAGTCCTGAGACTACAGGAAGAATAAAACTGAAATCCAGAGGCAGGAGACTTAAGCCCAAAACCTGAGAACACCAGAAAACTCCTGACTACATGGAACTTTAAGTAATAAGTGACTGTCCAAAAGCCTTCATACCTACACTGAAACCAACCACCACCCAAGAGCCAATAAGTTTTAGAGCAAGACATACCACGCAAATTCTCCAGCAACCCAGGAACATAGCCCTGAACATCAACATACAGGCTGCCCAAGGTCACACCTAACACATAGACCCATCTCAAAACTCATTACTGGGCACTCCATTGCTCTCCAAAGAGAAGAAATCAAGTTCCACGCACCAGAACACTGACGCACACTTCCCTAACCAGGAAATCTTGACAAGCCAATCGTCTAACCCCACCCACTGGGTTAATCCTCCACAACAAAAAGGAACCACAGACCTCCAGAATACAGAAAGCCCACTCCAGATCCAGCAATCTAAACAAGATGAAAAGGCAAAGAAATACCCAACAGGTAAAGGAACATGAAAAATGCCCACCAAGTCAAACAAAAGAGGAGGAGATAGGGAATCTACCTGAAAAAGAATTTAGAATAATGATAATAAAAATGATCCAAAATCTTGAAAACAAAATGGAGTTACAGATAAATAGCCTGGAAACAAAGATTGAAAAGATTCAAGAACTGTTTAATAAAGACCTAGAAGAAATAAAAAAGAGTCAATTAAAAATGAATAATGCAATGAATGAGATCAAAAACACTTTGGAGGGAACCAAGAGTAGAATAACGGAGGCAGAAAATAGGATAAGTGAGGTAGAAGATAAAATGGTGGAAATAAATGAAGCAGAGAGGAAAAAAGAAAAAAGGATCAAAAGAAATGAGGACAACCTCAGGGACCTATGGGACACTGTGAAACGCCCCAACATTCGAATCATAGGAGTTCCAGAAGAAGAAGACGAAAAGAAAGGCCATGAGAAAATACTCGAGGAGATAATAGCTGAAAACTTCCCTAAAATGGGGAAGGAAATAGCCACCCAAGTACAAGAAACCCAGAGAGTCCCAAACAGGATAAACCCAAGGCGAAACACCCCAAGACACATATTAATCAAATTAACAAAGATCAAACACAAAGAACAAATATTAAAAGCAGCAAGGGAAAAACAACAAATAACACACAAAGGGATTCCCATAAGGATAACAGCTGATCTATCAATAGAAACCCTCCAGGCCAGAAGGGAATGGCAGGACGTCATGGAAGTAATGAAAGAGAAATAACCTACAACCTAGATTACTGTATCCAGCAAGGATCTCATTCAGATATGAAGGAGAATTCAAAAGCTTTACAGATAAGCAAAAGCTGAGAGAATTCAGCACCACCAAACCAGCTCTTCAACAAATGCTAAAGGATCTTCTCTAGACAGGAAATGCAGAAAGGTTGTATAAACCTGAACCCAAAACAACAAAGTAAATGGCAACGGGACCACACCTATCAATAATTACCCTAAATGTAAATGGGTTGAATGCCCCAACCAAAAGACAAAGATTGGCTGAATGGATACAAAAACAAGACCCCTATATATGCTGTCTACAGGAGACCCACCTCAAAACAAGAGACACATACAGACTAAAAGTGAAGGGCTGGAAAAAAATATTTCATGCAAACGGAGACCAAAAGAAAGCAGGAGTCGCAATACTCATATCAGATAAAATAGACTTTCAAATAAAGGATGTGAAAAGAGACAAAGAAGGACACTACATAATGATCAAAGGATCAATCCAAGAAGAAGATATAACAATTATAAATATATATGCACCCAACATAGGAGCACCGCAATATGTATGGCAAACACTAACGAGTATGAAAGAGGAAATTAATAGTAACACAATAATAGTGGGAGACTTTAATACCCCACTCACAACTATGGATAGATCAACTAAACAGAAAATTAACAAGGAAACACAAACCTTAAATGACACAATGACCAGCTAGACCTAATTGATATCTATAGGACATTTTCACCCCAAAACAATCAACTTCACCTTTTCTCAAGTGCACACAGGAACATTCTCCAGAATAGATCACATCCTGGGCCATAAATCTAGTCTTGGAAAATTCAAAAAAATTGAAATCATTCCAGTCATCTTTTCTGACCACAGTGCAGTAAGATTAGATCTCAATTACAGGAAAAAATTGTTAAAAATTCAAACACCTGGAGGCTAAATAACATGCTTCTGAATAACCAACAAATCATAGAAGAAATCAAAAAAGAAATCAAAATATGTATAGAAATGAATGAAAATGAAAACACAACAACCCAAAACCTATGGGACACTGTAAAAGCAGTGCTAAGGGAAGGTTCATAGCATTACAGGCTTACATCAAGAAACAAGAAAACCAATAATAACACTAACTCTCACACACTAAAGCAATTAGAGAAGGAAAGAAATGAAGAACCCCAGGGTTAGCAGAAGGAAAGAAATCTTAAAATCAGGGCAGAAATAAATGCAAAAGAAACTAAAGAGACCATAGCAAAAATCAACAAAGCTAAAAGCTGGTTTTTTGAAAAAATAAACAAAATTGACAAACCATTAGCAAGACTCATTAAGAAACAAAGAGAGAAAAACCAAATTAACAAAATTAGAAATGAAAATGGAGAGATCACAAAAGACAACACTGAAAAACAAAAGGAACATAAGAAACTACTACCAGCAGCTCTATGCCAATAAAATGGACAACTTGGATGAAATGGGACAAATTCTTAGAAAAGTATAACTTTCCAAAACTGAACCAGGAAGAAATAGAAGATCTTAACAGACCCATCACAGGCAAGGAAATCGAAAGTGTAATCAAAAATCTTCAGCAAACAAAAGCCCAGGACCAGATGGCTTCACAGCTGAATTCTACCAAAAATTTAGAGAAGAGCTAACACCTATCTTACTCAAACTCTTCCAGAAAAATTGCAGAAGAAGGTAAACTTCCAAACTCATTCTATGAGGCCACCATCACCCTAATTCCAAAACCAGACAAAGATGCCACAAAAAAAGAAAACTACAGGCCAATATCACTGATGAACATAGATGCAAAATCCTTAACAAAATTCTAGCAAACAGAATCCAACAACATATTAAAAAAATCATACACCATGACCAAGTGGGCTTTATCCCAGGAATGCAAGGATTCTTTAATATCGGCAAATCAATCAATGTAATACACCACATTAACAAATTGAAAGATAAAAACCATATGATTATCTCAATAAATGCAGAGAAAGCCTTTGACAAAATTCAACATCCATTTATGATTAAAACTCTCCAGAAAGCAGGAATAGAAGGAATATACCTCAACATATAAAAGCTATATATGACAAACCCACAGCAAGCATTACCCTCAATGGTGAAAAATTGAAAGCATTTTCCCTGAAATCAGGAACAAGACAAGGGTGCCCACTCTCACCACTACTATTCAACATAGTTTTGGAAGTTTTGGCCACAGCAATCAGCAGCAGAAAAGCAAGTAAAAGGAAATCCAGATAGGAAAAGAAGAAGTAAAACTCTCACTGTTTGCAAATGACATGATCCTCTACATAGAAAACCCTAAAGACTCTTCCAGAAAATTACTAGAGCTAATCAATGAATATAGTAAAGTTGCAGGATATAAAATAACACACAGAAATCCCTTGCATTCCTATATACTAACAATGAAAAAACAGAAAGAGAAATTAAGGAAACAATACCATTCACCATTGCAACAAAAAGAATAAAATACTTAAGAGTATATCTACCTAAAGAAACAAAAGACCTATACATAGAAAACTATAAAACACTGATGAAAGAATCAAAGAGGACACAAACAGATGGAGAAATATACCATGTTTCATGGATTGGAAGATCAAATATTGTCAAAATGGGCATTCTACCACAGCAGTCTATAGATTCAATGCAATCCCTAATAAGCTACAACCGGTATTTTTCACAGAACTAGAACAATAATTCACAATTTGTATGGAAATACAAAAAACCTCGAACAGCCAAAGTAATCTTGAGAAAGAAGAATGGAACTGGAGAAATCAACCTGCCTGACTTCAGACTCTACTACAAAGCCACAGTCATCAAGACAGTATGGTACTGGCACAAAGACAGAAATATAGATCAATGGAACAGAATAGAAAGCCCAGAGATAAATCCACGAACTATGGACACCTTATCTTCGACAAAGGAGGCAAGGATATACAATGGAAAAAAGACAACCTCTTTAACAAGTGGTGCTGGGAAAACTGGTTAACCACTTGTAAAAGAATGAAACTAGAACACTTTCTAACACCATACACAAAAATAAACTCAAAATGGATTAAAGATCTAATGTAAGACCAGAAACTATAAAACTCCTAGAGGAGAACATAGGTAAAACACTCTCCTACATAAATCACAGCAGGATCCCCTATGGCCCACCTCACAGAATATTGGAAATAAAACAAAAATAAACAAATGGGACCTAATGAAACTTAAAAGCTTTTGCACAACAAAGGAAACTATAAGAAAGGTGGAAAGAAAGCCCTTAGATTGGGAGAAAATAATAGCAAATGAAGCAACAGACAAAGGACTAA